>NC_081413.1:682514683-682727183 GCF_030272615.1 Cryptomeria japonica
TCAAATGACTGATGACTGTGTAATACACAGTCATTTTCAAATGGCTGATGACTGTGTAATACACGGTCATTTGAAATGACTGTGTAATACAGTCATTTTCAAATGACTGATCACTGTGTAATACATTAATCATTAATGTACATTGTAATTAATGACTGTGTATTACACAGTCAATTGTGAAATGACTGTGTAATACATACTCATAGTCATTTGAAATGACTGTCAACTGTGTAATGTCAATGTGTATTAAAGTATTTCATTTAAATTTAAATTTGAAGTTAAAAACTTAAAAAAATACACAACCAATTAAAATTTTAATTTTAGATAGTCATCTATTAATAGATGACTGTAAATAAAATACAGTTATACAGTCATTGTAATTTTTGGATGTTCGTGATTTTTTTTGGTAACAATGTTATTTATCTCTAAATGTTGTCTCTCTTTTGCTAGGTTCTTTTCCACATCTTTTTGAAGAAAATGGATTCAGCTTCTACAGTTAAAGTTGGTGGCAAAAAGAGAGACCCTTGTTGGAAACATGGGAGACCAGGTCCAAAACGAGGAGATGTTTTTTGCAACCATTGCAAAAAAATTGTAAAAGGTGGCATTAATAGGTTCAAATATCACCTTGCAAAAATTCAATGCTGAGATACCACAAGCTGTACGGAATGTACTGAAGAGGCTACGAGAGATGCAATAGCAATGCTTGAAGCATATGATCAAAGGAAGGCAACAAAAAAGAGAACAGCAGAGGCAATGGCAGCCCCCAAGGGCAGATTTGAGTTCCATAGGGTCACATACAGATGTGGCAACATCTGGTTCTTCCCTTGGGCCACGGATACGAGCAAAGGGAACTTTGGACAGCAACATGGAAAACTTCTTTATTCCACGTAACACTCCTGGTGCACAACCTGGATTGCTTGGCACTGCATGGAATAAAGAGGCTCACCAACAAGCCAAGGTGGCGTGTGCTAGATTTTTTATCTACAACGATGTTCCGTTCAATGCTCTTTCTAGTCCATCTTGGGACCAATTGGTCACCGCGTTGACTGTGGCAGGTAAGGGGTTCAAATCCCCAAGCCGTTACGAGGTAAGTGGACCGTTATTGCAGGATGAGGTCCAAAACACTCATGCATTAGTGGAAGAGCAAAGGACTATTTGGGAAAAGAATGGCTGCACCATTCTTTCTGATGGATGGACAGATGGTAGGAATAGGACACTCATCAACTTTCTAGTTGCTTCAGGAGGACAGTTAGTATTTTTAAAATCAATTGATGCCTCCAATGAAGTGAAGAATGCGGAGACCTTGTGCAACATGTTGGATGAGGTGGTGATGGATGTGGGAGTGCAGAATGTCATCCAAGTTGTGACTGATAATGCAGCTGCATATGTGGCAGCCGACAAACTTCTAATGGCTAGACATCCGACATTATTTTGGAGCCCTTGTGCTGCCCATTGTCTTGACTTGCTCCTTGAGGACATAGGGAAACTAAGTTGGGTAAAGAAAGTGGTTGAAGATGGAAGGAATATCACCAAATACATCTACAATCACACATGGGTCCTGAATCTTATGAGAGAGCACACTGAAGGTAAGGATCTTGTGCGGTCGGGGGTCACACGCTTTGCTACCAATTTCCTCACCTTGCAGAGCATACTTGCTACATTGCCCAACCTGAAGCGGATGTTTGTGAGTGAAAGATGGTTGGGGAGTCCTTATGCTACAAAGCCTGAAGCAGAGAAGGTTGTGATTGCCATTTTTGATACTAATTTTGCCAAGATAGTGGAGGAGATCATCAATGTAAGTTTTGAAACTTTAATTGATGATTTATTATTTAATTTTCTAATATTTCAATCTGCTGATTTTGCTAGATTTTTTATATCTAGGTGTCGGAACCGTTGGTGAGGGTGCTACGAATAGTGGATGGGGATCATAACTCCATGGGGTATCTATATGAGGCCATGGATAAGGCCAAAGAGGCGATTCAACACTTGTATGGGTCAAACAAGACCAAGTATGAACCCATATGGCGCATAATTGATCGGAGGTGGAACCATCAACTCCACCAACATATTCATGCTGCTGCCTACTTCTTGAATCCCAATTTTTTTTACTCTCCGAGTTTCAGAGCAGATGCAGAGGTTAGAATTGGCCTTGACACATGCATTCGGAGATTAGTTGATGATGAGATCCTTCGAGACCTGATACTTGATGAGTTGCAGAGTTATAAGAAGGCCTTAGGGGAATTGTTTTCTTCACCTGATTGCAAATGTAGGAGAGCCACCTTACGACCAGGTAAAAAAAAACATATGTTTAATTTTTACCATTTATTTCTCTCTTTAAGATTATTGAAATCTTTACAAGTTATAAATCACATTTTGTATCCTTGTAGATTTGTGGTGGGAAGATTATGGTGCCACAACGCCTAATCTTCAAGAGCTTGCCATCCGCATATTATCACAGCCTTGTAGTGCTTCTGGTTGTGAGCGCAACTGGAGTGTTTTTGAGAACATCCACACAAAAAAGCGCAATAGGTTGACTCAACAACGCTTGAATGATCTTGTTTATGTGCGGTACAACATTCGATTACATGAGAAGAAGGTGCTAGGGCAAGATTCACATGAAGCACTTGACTTGTATGACATTGATCCATATGCAGCAGAATGGGTTGCTTCTCCTGATGATGTTGATAATGATTTGGATCCATTCCTTACTAATGAGCAGCTGAGTGAGTTGGAGAGGGCAGGAGAGGAATGGGATGCGGAAGTGGTAGCACGTGAGGAGGAGCAAGAGGTTGATCATGCAGCAGAGGCACCTGTTAGTGTTGAGGATGTTGCCACTACTTCAGCACCACCCACCCAGCGGCCACAATCTGTTTTGAGCTTTAGTCGTAGACGCAATTTATGATTTCTTATTTTCATTGATACCAAACTTTGAACTTGATATGTAATCAGAATTTCAGAGGTTCTTGTTTTGTGGTCTATGACTCTATAACTCTATGAGACTGTCACTATGATACGTTGATATGTATTGAACTCTTATTCATATGTTGCACTTGATTTTTGGTTTATGCTATGATACTTGCATTTGTTGCTATGTATTACCAAAAAAATTTGATTTATATATCATGGAAATCATATATGTTATACAAATTTGGTGTAAATGTGTGTTTTTGAATTATATATAAAAAAAAAATGTATTTTCAAATGTTCGATAAAGTTGCCGAGTTTTGCCGAGTTTTGGCGAGTCCCGAGTTTTAAATTTTTTTTGGCCTTGCCGAGTTATTGCAAAATCCGAGTTTTTCAAGCTTGATTCTTTCTGCCCTTTGAAAGGGACACAACCTTTCACAATCAGATCTGCACTTCTTATTTAAATCAGATTTTTCCAAATTCTCCCTCCCTCAAATGAGGAAGTCTCCTTTTTATATCTCACGTTTGAGGGAGTCACAACTTATCATTTCATACCTTTTGACCATTCATAACTTCAATCAAGTTTTAATTATATTTAATTATATTCTTTTATATTTTAATTTAATTTTTTATATTTTTTTTTGTATTTTAATTATTATTATTATTATTATTGTTTATTATTAAATTATATTTCAAAGTAGGGACATTACACATCATCAAATGCATTTACCAACATTGCCAAAATAGAAATACTACCAACTGACCAAGTCGGTGTTCAGATTGTCACTTACTAAGAATAGTTAAAATGGACAAACTGTTTGAATCCTCTCCAAAAAGGGTCATTATGAGATTCTTAACCAACTGAACTCAATGCAACGCTTATTATTGCCGGATTAGCTGGACTGAATGATCAGCAAAACCCCAATGACTTCCCTAATCCTAATTCATTAGCCTTCAAGAATCCATTGAATAAGCTAACGGTCAACATTCTGATAGTGCTTAGGAAGGGGATATTACAGCAAAATACATATGGTTAGGCTATGAAGATTTGACATTTTTGCATCATAATCTTCCCACCATAAATTGCAAAGAGGACAAATATGACTTTGTAAGTAAACTATAATTGCAGTTATTAAAGAAGCCTAGTATCTACAAGATTACAATTGGACTCAAAATTTATTTACTAAGACGTGCCATTCTCCTTTGAATGCATAGAGGTGATGAAAACAACTCTGCTTACAGCATTGTAAATCTGCATCTCATCAAGAATTGTGTTCTTAAATTTTGTCAGGTATTATCCTCTCTATACATGTGTTGAGGCCATCCATAACCTCCTTATCGAGATTTAAGGAACTGGAGAAGAAAAAAATGAGGTTCAAGTGATAGGTCATTGCATGCATGCGTTATTGGAGTTGTTGCTTCCGCTTCCAATCAATTGTGTGCCAAATGGGACCTTGTTTTCCATTTATTTTTCCTAGTATAATGTTAGATTGCCTCCTTGGCCTTGTCCATGGCCTCAACCCATTGGATTTGATTACTCCATCCAGCACACATAGAACCTTAATGAAAGATTGAACAAATTTTTAAAATTGAAATTAATAGAAATTTGCATTATAGTAAGTGGCAACAAGTAAAAAGTAAGTGTTAAATCTAAGAACATGTAATAGGTTTTACAAACTTTATTGACTTTATCGCTATTTAAATTTGTATTGTTAAGATTAATAAGTTATTTTGAGGATCTCAGAAGTGGCCTTCATGATCATTTTCTCTTGGGATTTCTTGGAATACAGAGAACTACAACCGTCAAGTAGCCACGAATATTAGCTCAAGAGATGTTAGTGAGCTTGCAATGTTTTAAAATGTGGTCTAGTTGGTGAAGTACAAGCTCTTTTCCTTTGATGTGGTCAATTATGAAGTTAAGTAGTTGAGGGTAAATGTAGACATATTTTGTGATGTTTCTAGCTTTCTCAACCATCGGTTTTGATCCAATTTTACGTATGTCCTCAATTAGGAGATCAATGCAATAGACAACACAAGTTTCAAAAAACTGATAGGGTCTCTCTTGTGAAAAAGTCTCTTTGCTGTATATGTTGCTGCATTGATGATCGCATCTTGAAAGTCATTCTCAAGACACTTCAGCCTTGGGATGACATTCTCCACCTATTAAACAAAATGCTACATGTCTTTTTAGACATTTTCTTTCTTGATCTACTATAACCTCCGTATTTTTCTTGGTGTCCTCCAATGAAGGCCCACTTAAATCATGCAAACTAGGTGCATTGCACCATAGCCCTATTTGCTCATTTTGGTTTATATCTACCATTGCCTTCATATTTTCATAGCTTCCTCCAACAAAGGACCACTCAAATCATGCAAATTAGTTGCCTTTGATCCCATCAATAGTCACACTGAGTAATGACTACCAATATTAGTTTCTCTCTACATGGAATGTTATGTTATTATAATACCAAAAATTTGTGGCGGGTATCCTCACTTTCATGTTTCACATTTTAGCCAAGGTTGTAAGCTAAGAGGATTTCGAGGAAAAAAGAAACCCCAAAAATGCAACTGATTGGAACTCTTTAATACTGGATGAGCATTACATTTGCGGATCTACTAATTCAGCATATAAATCAGGAGAAATTCATCACAGATGCAGTTTTCTTCTTTTTAACAATTTTCTTAATTGTTTGTAATAGGTAGCAAGGAGAACATTCGTCAAAATGTAAAAGATAGCATTAGAAATAAATATTACCATAGGATATGAAAATGTTTGCGTGCAAGTTGTAACCACTCATATTTGAAAGACTCTTTGCATGGCAAGGGAGGAAATGCATTTGAAATATATTTATCAAGTTTGATTTGTAGATGTCACACTAAGAGTGACTGATTTTTGTGCTCCAAGGTTGTCTTCATTTTTAATGCGGCTTGATGTGGTATTTATAGAATGGGACAATCTAAATGATAAACAAATATTATGAATTAAATGATTTTTTAGTTCGAAGTTAGATCATGCAAGGAGACGGACACCTTGCTTTCTTGACTTCAAAGCTAGAGGTGGATAGACATGGATTATTCTGCCTACCATTTCCTCTCTTTTTGTAGGACAACATTTCTTGTTTCCTTCTTTTTTAGAAGAATGCTGAACTTGAAACTCTAGGGAAAAAATAAGAGTTAAATGTCTCAAAAAGGATTTTTGTGGTCTTAAAAGCACACAAATCGTCAATTTACTTGAACTTAGGGGATTTGAAATTCATCCATAGAGTCCTTACCTAAACAAATGCATTCACATGAAAAAAGAGTGCATTTGTTGACAACATTACTCACTAACGTCACATAAAGCATGCTCGAGGCACTTTTGATAGTACAATATAAAAAGAGGATATGAACTTGCCCATGTTTCCCTTGGATAAATAGTTATTATTGTTTAAGATAAATAGTTATTATCGTTTAAGTATCTTAAGAAGCTAATACAGTCTTCATAATTTGTATTGTGACACATGCCCTCACGTACATGGTATTTAAGAAAATACTTTGCAGTGAACAAGAAATCAAGAATATAATCCATGTGAATCACTTCAATTCAAGAGTTTGACATCACACAAACTTCTCTAATCAAAGAAGCATCTAGACAGTTTTCAAATTGTGTTGTAGATTAATCAGCTGCTCTCTCTAGATTTCTAGAATGCTGTATAAGTTTATTGTGTGCTACATGTGCATGCTACCTTTTTAAAGTAATTTCTACATATAGCTTCTTATTATCGGGTTGTCTCACTGTAAAGTTATTTAGTTGTTCATCTTCGTGTTTGATTTTTGTGCTTCCACTGTGCATTTCTTGTTAAATTGTCTTTAGTAAGACCTGGAAAATGTCAATTTATACATGTGATAAAGTACAGTTGGGTGTAAATTTTATAGGAGTTCCATACAGCGAGCATTCAAGCTTTGTAGAACTTGAAGAATTTGTTAAGGTAAGTTTACTTCAACAGGTTTATTTATTTTTATTTAGGCTATCATTTTATCTCAAGATGTTTCTGATGTCTCTTTTACTATTTTTTCGTAGTTTTTGCGACCGAATAAGATCATTCCGACTGTTAACATTGGTAGTTCAACTCAACGTGATACGATGCAGTCATTTTTTCGACAATGGTTATCAAGATAGATATACATGGAAACAATCACACCCCAGTTTGTTGGGGAACTATTATAAATTAACTTGTGCTGAACTTTGGTACAGCTGCAATCTTGAAATCATAAACGATGTGACAGTAAAAGAATGAGCGAGCCTCTCTTGACAATAACCATGGTGTAACTATAATTACATGTAGCTTGTACTCATATCTCGTGAGCAGAAGAGTAAGATTGATCTCACGTCTCTGAATAATCGATAAGGATTTTCAGACTGAGAATATACAATAAAGTTATTGAATGCAAATGACATTTATAAATAATACATATAACTTTAAACATTACAATAGGTCTATGTTTATTATAACAAGAGACGCAAAGCGTCAAGTTACTCTCAATAGTGTGGTTAGTTTGGAGTAGATAAAAAACAGGTATAAATATAGAGGGGGAGATGGAGAGGGGGAGAAATAGATTGAGAGATAGAGAGGTGGAGAGATTAAAATAGAGAGATAGAGGTAAAGAGATTGACACATATTGAGGGAGATGTAGAGGGGGAGATAAAGATAGAGAGGTAGAGAGAAAGAGATAAAGAGAGATAAATATGTAAGGAGGGGAGAGATAGATAGATGTTAAAATCATACGAATTTTTAACAAACAGTAATACATTAATACTCTTATATTATGAACTACATAATAAATACAACCAGCCCACTAGCCTTTACTTAACACAAATTCTTGAAACTTATCTCGCATATGTAGGAGTTTGTCAAAAGGTAACGTCAGCAGGTTTGTCCATGTCTAGAGGTGGGTGGGGCCCACACTAAATGTCCCTCGCATACGATGGAGTATGAATGACGAGCCACACATTTATTTTTGTTCTTCCAATTTGCTCTTTCCAAATAATACAACAATAATCATGCCATTCATACGAGCACAACCAAAATTTTTAAAATTATTTGACTGCTTTTGTTGTAGAAGCATTAGGCTTTCATTTATCAAGTGTATAAAAACAGGATTTTTTTGTTTCGAAACTTGAATTATCTACCTACTATTTTCAATATGATCCAATGAGATTGAAGAAAAATGATATTTTTATAATTACATAAAATATAAAACAAATATGAACTATAGACTTGTTTAAAATTTTTAAATCTGATTGGTCAGCTAAAAAAAATAAGACCCAGGTGAATGCATAAGTATCCTGCCTAGGGCAAGAACTAAAAATTAAGGCTATTTTTCAATAATTAAAATTGAAGTTTGTAATTTGATATTGTATTGTTTCAAAATTACAATTGAGAAATATAATTTTTTTTAGTGTAACAATAGGCCATGTATATATAGATAGACATAAAATTTGGGACGATATGTAATTTTCCAATAGTCTATAAGGATCTAAGGATCAAAGTTGAAGCTTGCAATTTGATATTAGATTGTTTTGAAAATTATAGTTATGAACTATAACTTTTAAAATGAAATTCGAATTTATACTATAATTTTAAAATTGCAATAGTTAAGTATAGATTTAAAAATAAATATTAAATTTATACAATTTTTAATAATACCCAATTTTATAGTGCAATACACCAAGAAATATCGAATTAGGAAGTATATAATATTCACAAATGATAATAAAGATTTTTTTTGTAATGAATTTGAAGGAAAATTTTAAACAATCAAAATTAGATAATATTTTAATCTAATAATATAGACATTTTGTTTGTCAAACAATATACACATAATAATTAAATTTGAAAACCATTCCTCTCTTCTCTTGCAGGCATAGCACAACATTAAAGGCATCATCTTATAACTATGCCATTTGAATTGTCTACAACCTAAAAATTTGAAGAAGAAATTCACCATTAGAATTTTATTTTGGGGAAAGCAAAGCTGGTAAAGGGCATTTGAATTGTTCACTAGACAAAATCCTGCAAGGCTCTTTTGCCTCTGCATGAGTGTTACTATTGATATTTTTAATCATACCTATTAGTTTATTTATGTGGTCTTACAACATTCAATGAACGTTAATTCAAGGGCAAGCAAGCATAAACATAAGAAAATTGTGCCATGAAAAAAAACCAAAATCACTTTGAGAATTAAGATCAAATAAAATGTTCCATCAAGCTCATTTACCAATTCACAATCACCCAAATGAAGATCACAATAATAAAATTTTCTAAAACCACCTAAATTACATGTTGAAAAAAATTGAATATTATGAGTGTTTTTTGTTATTCATCTTCTTCTAGACATATGGGGTTGTCATCTATGCACTTGATGAATTTCTTTGCTAATGCTTCCTTTTTCCATAGGTCAAACACTTCTAGATCAAGAATAGATGATATTGTCATTGTTCCTCTCCCTGCTCAATTTAAATAGAATTTTCTATTTTTGTTTTTAAAACAAAAAACATTGCCTTCATAAAATGTAATAGAATTTCTACTTTTTTGGTTTTTAAAATAAATAAAAACATTACTTTTATCAAATTAACAATAAAAATTACATCTATTATGTTTTAGTGTTGTTTTTTGTTATTTAAAAACACTCTTCATAAAATGTAATAGAAATTTTATTTTTCTAATTTTAAAATTAAAAATGTTGCTTTTATAAAATTAATAAAATAAATAGAATCTGTTTTATTTTATTTTTACTTTTTGTTTTTATTGACAGAGGTTTTTTCATCCATCTGTGACTATAATACACCTCTCAGTGTAATTAAATCGTCGTTGTTATCTATAAAGAGTGATTCACCAATTGTTAAATTTTGTAATGACAAACACAAATAATTTTTAGTTTTGTATGATAAAGTGATAGTATTTAGAATTCATGAAATGTTATTTAAACTTAATAAACATATTATCTTTTAATGATTTTTATTTACATTATTAAAATAATTTAAACATGTTTTGGTTCAAATTTTATGTTTTATTGTTTATTTTTATTCGCTGTAACCGAATTCATTTATTTGTGCTTTTCAATTTTGATTGATCTTGGAATGCTCTTCCAAAGCTATTCGCCCTTATAGGACCAATCAATCTTTTGTTCAGATGTGGTTTATTTTCAACACCACCCCTCAAGCCATATTAGGTGCTTGGGGCTTCAAGCCTAGTTTGGCTCTAATACCATGTTTTATTGTATTTTCAAAAACCATAAAATCCGTTTGAATAGATTTTTTGATTGCAAGACACATACACTTGTAAAACATTCGAAATGGAAATTGTGGTTAGTTGAAAATATTTAATGAAAATGAAAGATTGTTACAATTAGATGGAGTGAGTGTGTAGTGTGTAAGTATTAAACACTACAACAAGGGAGATTGCAAATTTATAAATCAAACAATAGAGGGAAAACAAGTTGCTACATCTAACAACCTTCTAACTGATAGGCAACAATCCCAAAGTAACAATAGTAATTGTATCTGGAAGTATAGTGCAATGTTTGTATTAATGAAAAATATATGCTTAATTTATACGATCACCATTTTCCGCACCTTCGCACCATTTCCCAAACTCATATAATAATTTTGGGGAAAGGGCAATTTGAGATTGCCATCAACATTATCCAATACTGCATCAATTTCCCCAAGAAAGCGATGCTCAAACACCATTTGGATGAGAAGCTTCGCCCTTTGCTTGCTAGTCCCCATAAAGAGTAGCATGGCTAGGAAGAAAGTTGAGATGTCTGCATTAGCTCTGTATCTATGGTATGCATTAAGGAATTCCTCCCCCAAAATTCTTTTAACATAGTGCAGAATCAAAGGGTGATTCGAGGAGACAACCAATTGGAGGCGCTTCTTACAGATTTTGCCTAGGCATGCCATCTGACGGCAGGTTGCCTCCAACAAAATTGGTGTTTCCATTGTAAGCAACATAACAAGAAATGGGAAGAGTTTGATATGTTAAAAATAAGCAGGTCATCCTTTATTTATCTCGCTAGCTCATAAAGGTTGTGGAGCTCGAGGGCTTAGCTAAGCGAGCCAAATTACTTCGCACAAACAAGGTACATCTTAAGCATGCCACCTTAATCGCAATTGATTGCCTCTTTGATGTCAGCCGTCGTCCGACTTTACCGTATCTAAAAGTAATGATGCAAATTAGATATCTTCTAACAACATCTAAACCGGAGCTCGAGTTAATGACCCCGGTGGGATCATACTATTGAAACCATAAAGAATACCGGTTGGGGATAGTCAAGAGGCCGGTAAGAATACATCTCTCAGTAAGAACTACCAATCGATAGGGGCCAATGCCACCAGGGGCACAGACATCCCTTCTTAGAACAAGATCAGATGTAACACTTCAGCCATAAAAATCACCATAATCAAATTGTAGATGTGCCTCCATTCGAGCAGGGTGTCTGGAGAGAGAACCGAATGCAGTCGCTTATAAAAAATTTGCTAGAAAATCATTCTGGCAGCATCAACAAAGGCACTGTAGTAACTTCGAAGAGATCCTAAAATGAAGCGTACAAATTACCAGTTGGGGGGAAAGGTGCAAGAGGCCTATGTAAACAACGACAACGCCAATCGGTAAAGACTGGGTAGCCGAGACTGATACCCTTATCGGTAGGGGCCATAAAAACCACCATCAAAGGGAGACCTGTACTCGGTAAGGGTACATCCCCTGGTTTGTACTCCCGATCGATAGAGACCAAACTTCGGGGAACCAAAGTGGTTCATTCCTCTGCCAAAATAAATGCAACATTAAACCATAATAATTGCTATTATCAAGATTTACCTATGCCTGAGCCGAATACCCAGATCAAGACCGCCGTCTGCAATTGCCATCTTAGATAGTTTGTCTGCATCCACATTGCCTTCTCTATAGATATGGCTGATCCGAAAATCTTCAAAGGTCTCAAGCAAACCCACCATAGGTCAAAGCCATAGGTTGAGATGCCAATTGGGGGTATGGTTATTACGAACAACATTGATAACATTTAATGAATCACCCTCCAAATGGATTCTTTTTATCCCCAACTCAGCCCCCAATTGCAAACCTCTTAATGCCGCTCGAAATTCAGCCTCATTGTTAGTGGCCAGACCGATGTCTTCAGAAATTTCCTTAATGCAGATGCCTTCAAAATCTCTAATACAACATCCAATACCACTACGCCCCAGATTCCCTGCAGAGGCACCATTGAAGTTAATCTTATGCCACCCTAGTTCTGGGGTTTCCCACTTAACATTCAATCTTGGATTAATCAGTATCTCAGGATTACCATTACCGAAAAGTGAGGGGATGGTCAAATTTGGGAACGCAAGCTTTAACTTCCAATCCCAGTCAGTGTATAGATTCTTTTTCAACGATTTGGACTTGGCCGCTTCGTTTATGAGCTCAACCAGGTGGTTCTCAATTTTCCCATAGAGGGCTAACTAGCCCATCCCTTTATCCTGGAAAATTCTTTGATTCCTTTCTTTCCAAATTTCCCAAATCATCAGTGAGGGAAGGATAACAAATAAGTCCCCAAATAACGCCTTGCATTTTGATTTATGTCATAGTAGAAACCAATCATCCAAACCTTTCGAAAAAGAGCATACCAGATTTAACTTACCCATAAAATGCCACCAACAGTTGCTGGAGAAATTGCAGTGTAGCAAAAGGTGATCAATTGTTTCCTCTTGATTCCAACATAATACACATCTACTAGGCCCATTAATACCTAATTTAAGGAGTCTTTCATTGGTTAAGATTTTCCTCTGAAAAGCCATCCAAGCAAATGAACTTGCTTTGGGAAGAAGATGTTTGTGTCAGAACAACCTAACCGGCCAATCCCTCTTGTCTACTGCAACTTCTTTCAATTTATAGCCAAAACATACCTTATACTTACCATCAAAAGAGCCACACCATCTAATGATGTCCTCGTCCGGGGATGGATGAATAATTCGATTCTTTAGAATATCGGTAAGGTCTTTCTGATTTTGGGCTAAAACCAATGGGTCCAAAGAGTTCCACACCCATTTGTCCATACCATTCTCCTTAATTGAATGTCCATAATCACAGACCTTGTGATCCCGAAGCCGACAAGTTTCTCTCATTATAGGTTGAAGAACGGGGTTATGACACAAGGCTTCATTGCCACTCCAAGAATCCAGCCAGAAAGGTGCATTCCTCCCATTTGTGACATCCCAAGTGACCTGATCATTGATGATCTCTCTGCACTCCAAAATAAAATTCCAAATGACCGAGCCCCTAGGAAGGTTGGTAACTGTGAGAATCCTTTTAGGCTCAAGTGAGTCCAGATATTTGTGTTTAAGGATTCTTGTCCATCTCTAATTACCGCCTCTACAAATTTCCCACACCAATTTTGCACCCATAGCCAAATTCATAATAGAAATCTGACGAATGCAAGCACCTCCAACATTTTTTGGTTGGCTTATTTTTTCCTAGGCAATAAGTGGAAACTTCCCTTTATCATTCAATCCATTCCAAAGGAAATTTCTCATTATGGTGATTAACTCATCTTCTATGGCAACCGATAGCTTCATGCAAGCCATGGAGAAAACCGGTAAGGCAGAGAGGACTGATTTTATCATAGTAAGCTTGCCGGCAGATGATAACCACTTCCCTTTCCAATTTTCAAGCCTAGCTTTACATTTCTCAATAAGATGTGTCCAATAGCAAGTCTTATTGTGGCCACTAAAAAGAGGAGTCCCAAGGAATTTACCTGGATAGTTTGCCACTCTTAAATTAAGGATTCTTGATAACACAACTTGCATATTCGACATCGTGTTGTTAAAGAAAACTTCTGACTTGTTCCAATTGATTTTCTGCCTCGAAGCCTTGCAGTAGTCATTCAGGCATGTATTTATTATCCTTGCCTCTCTTCTGCTAGAGGCTCCAAAAAGAATAGTATCATCAACAAATTGCAAGTGGGTTGAATGTTCAACACCTATAGCCACATTGACACCCAACCATCGACCATCACGGCGAAGAGATTTAATCATCTGACCTAAAGGTTCAGCCATAATTATAAACAGAAATGGTGACATAGGGTCCCCTTGGCGAATGCCTTTTGTTGAAGGGAAGAAACCATGAGATGAACCGTTAACCAAAGCTGAGAATTTGGGGGTTGATAGACAATTCTTGACCCAAGTGATCCATTCATTACAATAGCCAAATTTCCTCAATACTTCTACAAGAAATTCCCTGTCCACCATATCATAGACTTTCATGATATCCAACTTTAATATCATACAAGAAGCTTTAGTCTTCCTAGTGGTGTGGAGGGTTTCATGAGTAGAGATGATGCCTTCAACAATATAGCGACCAGGGGCAAAGCCACTCAATTCATCTGAAATAATATTTTTTAGAAGAGGTTTCAACCTGTTAGCAATGAACTTTGTTACTATTTTGTAAACTGAGTTGCATAAAGAAATTGGTCTAAAATCGCCCATTTGCTGAGGGTTCTTATTTTTCGGTACTAAGGCTAGAAAGGTATGATTGATGGCTCCCAGCTTAGTCATTTTTTTCCTGGATTCTTCTACCGCTAGGTGCAAATCCTGAGCAATAATGTCCCAGAAATGCTGAAAGAAGGCCGCAAGAAAACCATCAAGGCCTGGAGTCTTATCAGGATTCAACTGGAAGGTAACTTTCCTGACTTCTTCTAAGTCAATAGGTTGGAAGAGCTCTATATTGTGTCTTTCAGTAATTAAAGGAGGGATTCCGTCTAGAATTCTGTTTCTTGCTTCCTGATCATTCTGACAACTGCCATTCATCAGAGATTCAAAATGTCTTACTGCTTCCCGGGCAATATCCTCATAATCTCTGGCAATACTACCACTCGGTTTTACCACCTCCGATATTCTGGACCTGCTACGATTGGCATTAGCCGATCTGTGGAAGAACTTGGTATTTCTATCACCATCCTTGAGCCAAAGTTCTCTGGATTTTCGTCTCCAGTGAATTTCTTCACGCCGGAGAATTTCATTTAGCTCTAACTTGAGAGAGCTTTCCCTTTGGAAGAGTACTTCATTCATGCTTGACTTAATGACAGAATTGGAAAGATCCTCCAATTCTGCCGTAACCCTGAGTTTCTCCATATGGATGTTTTGGAACTGACTCAAATTCCACTCTTTGATTTTGATCTTAATATACTTGAGTTTCTTATTTAGCTCGAACAACCTCGAGTTGTTTTCGAGAACCGGTTCATTCCACCATGTTGCTATCAAATCATGTAGATTTGGCACTCTTAGCCACAACGACTCAAATCAGAAAGGATGGCCACCCTTTGAATGTCCTAGAGACACATTAAGGCAAATAGGGAAATGATCTGAACCTATAAGGGGTAGAATCGTTGATTCAAGAATAAGATTTTGAGCTAGCCAATCACCAACCACCAGAAATCGGTCAAGACGTTCTGTAATTTCAATGAAACCGGTACGCCTATTTGTCCATGTAAAGGTACCATTCTTTGGGGCAACATCCAATAATTGATTCTTATCAACAAAATCCTGGATATATTTCTGAGCCATACAAATCCTCTGAATACCACCATTCTTTTCATTAGATGCCAAGATAGCATTGAAGTCGCCTGCAAACACACAACTACCCATAGTGATATTTTTGAATATGTATGACAGGAGTTCCCATAGCTCACGTTTGTCATTAGCAGCAGAAGGTTCATAGACATTAAAGAGATTGAAACTCTCATTTTTGCATAAACTAGTGACTAGACAATGCTGCCAATATTTATCTTCGCCAAGGAGAGTGATTTGAACATTCAAAGGGTTCTAGATTATTTCCATGACACCAGAGGCTCCCTCGGATTGCCTTAAAAGACCTTTCCATTGTTTCCATACTTTCATTTTTTTTTTCAATCTCAGACTGACTCCATTTAGTCTCCTGTAATACCCAAATATCCCCCTTAGTCTCATCAATCTGGCGCTTAATTAAATGCCACTTGTGAGGGGCATTAAGGCCCCTAACATTCCAGGATAGTAGTTTCATGGAGCCTGGGGAAGGGGGTTCCCCTCCCCTAAGTTAAGCTTGGATTTCCCATTAGCTGCACCTGCGATTATCAACATTGTTTTCCTTGATTTGCACCCCCTTTTACCCTTTGGATGGAAGTTTGGTACATTAATATCTGACTCAGACTTCCCAAACCCTTTTGCAGTATCATCCATTATAAGGTTGGCAACCGGTTCAATATCTTCTTCCCATTCCGAGGCAGAGGAAACAATTTCTCCTTCTTCCAAGCCAATGGTGAAGCCTTTCTTGCCTGGATCATCAAAGGTGGTTGGACCATCTGGTAGAGGGGGAGTAATCTCGTCCTCCATCATACTAAAATCACCGGTCTTATTGGGTACTGAGGAAAGAGTAGCTGCAAACTCTGTTATAATATCCTTTTGAAGGGTTTTAGTATCTTCCAAAAGATTTAGTAGAGCTTGAGCACTTTCACTGTTGGCAGAAAGGGCCTGTTGATGGCTTGACACAACAAGAGGAGAATAAACAACAGGATTATTCTCTTCCATCTCCTTCATATTGGCTGCCAAGGATTGCTCAACATCATTTCCTTCCCGATTTTCTGTATTCTCCTTGACTAACTTCATGTCAACCGGCTTAGATTGCACACAAGCATAACTTTTAAGGATAGGGGTCGATACTTCACAATCAAGACCTATGTGCTCCCTTGAGAAGCATTTGGGGCAAAGGTGCAACTGATCTTCCCTGTCAATCCTTTGAATCCATACCTCTCCGGCCCCAATAATTTTGACTTCTTCTAGGATTTTGGATATCTGGCTGGTATTAATACATATCTTGATAAAGCTACCCCACACCCTATCATCCATAATATCGTCCACAAAAACAAAAGTGCCAAGCTCTTTGCAAATATCTTTTATGATCACAATGTGCCAATAGTCTCATGGGCAGTTATATAACCTTAACCAGACTGTGTTTTCCGGCTGGCTATGGAACCGGGGATTAGAATTTGGTTTCCAATCAATGATATGCACCCCAATCCCGTCCAAAGTATAAGGACCTTTATTTTTAGCATTAAACATGTCCTCATTTTTCATAAACTCAATCAGATAATAATAATTCAGAAGGACATTGAAGTTAATGTTCTCCCCCCATTGTGATCTACACCATTTCTCAAAATTTCCCCTTAACCATTTGCCACCACCCCATTTGGTAAAGAAACATAAATCTTGAAGATTTGACCTAGCCAAATTAATCTTATTATCATCCAAAATAACAGTGGGACTCGAAGTTTTCCTTACCAGTTTGTGGATGGCTGGATGAGCCAATGGATTGTATCTTCGCCAATGTTCATTTTTCCAAACTCGATCCAGATTAGATCGCTGGTTTCTAGCCGGGGCAGTGGACCACTAGGCCTCAACACGATCGGCGCGCGAGGTTCTGTCTTGCCTAAACCACCTATTCCGAAATTTATTAGGGCCGTTACCCGGAGGGGGTTTAAAACCTTGCCTATGACAATTATGGATGTTAAGTTTTCTTGACTCCGTTATAGAGGGATTAGGTTTTAAAATTGACTTCCAATTGCGCGCCAAATCAGAAGCAGGAAGCTTCGCATTTCGAAACCAACCATCATTGCTCCATGAGAAGCCATTTTTCTTCCATGCCTGCGAATTTATTGTCCTGAGATTACTATCTATGTAGGGGTGACTAGCATCTGATTTCCTCTGTGGTCCAAGATCCCTACTACCTCTCATCACAAGATTAGGTACATCCACCTTCCATGGTCGGCCTGGGAATTGATCTTTCCATGCTGTTGTTTTGAGCGCTGGTTGCTTGCCGATCGTAAGGTTCCGTATTGTTTCAATTGGAAAAGCTTCGTCCGCTTCATCACTCCAAGACCTGAACTTCCCCTGACCCTTGTCATAGATCAGAGCCCCAACAATCTGCTCGCCGGTTTGAATCCTGCTGCTGCCGTTGCCACTGCCGAATTCGCCACCTTTGCTCACTATCCTGCCTGAACTTCTTACACCAGAAAAACTTTGATTTTTTGTGTGATTTATGCTTAATAATATGTTAAGATTACAAATCAAGGGATAGATTATAAGACATTATTTTAACTACATAAAATAACATCTAAAAAAATAGATCCATTAGAATTGAAATATTTTATTTTAGTTATTGTTTATACAAATTGTATTGCTTAATTATATATTAGACAAGTGCTTCCCTAAACACTAAAATTGCAAGATTTGAATTCATGAAAGATTTGTGAAGATGATGGCTCTAAAAATATTCAATACATCCCTCATGATGTTCATTCATTGACATCCATAATGCCCACTAAATCGCCAAATATTTTGTGCTACACAATGCAATAGATGTCCTATTTATTTTGCTAAATATTATTAGGCGGTTAGGATTTGGAAGTGGGACATGATTCATAAGAACACTAGGTATATTCGCACAATAAATAATTTCTAAATTATAAATTATAAATGGAAACTATAGTGCACATTACTATTGTACTATAGTGCACATTACTATTGTTCTAGTTTTACGCATAATAATAATAATCATAACATCATTAAAGAGGCCCAAGATTAACATTTATCAACCCAAGTCAAATTGGTTTCATTAAGGCTAGATACACATTGGGAATCCTCATACAAAATTGTGAAGCAATGGATTGGGTAAGGGCTTCCAATTGGAATACAAGTATTCTCTTACTTGAGTTTAGAAACACCTATGATAAGATTGAATGGTCCTTTTAATGACGACCCTTGAAGCATTTGGTTTCACAAAGAGATTTTGTCAAATGGTGAATACATTATTGAATGATGTAGTAACCTATGTTACCCTGAGTTTTTGGAACTGGGATGGTAGGGAACAAGGGTACGCGTTTCTGCGACGGTGATTTTTTTGCCAATTTTGGGGATGACTAGGGGACGACAAAGGGGTTGACTATATATAAATAGGGAAAATTAAAATATATGTGAAAATTTAAAATATTCATATGAATGTCCCCTATATCTTATGCCAAATTGTTGTTAAATCGAGAGTCAAACTTAAATCGCTTATAGAATTCATTGTCAATATGCAAAATTTATGGAGATGTCCCCTAGGAGTGCCCTGTCCTTGGGACATCCCCCAGATAAGGATGCCTAAAGAAAAAAACTGAGGACACGTCCCCGAGTAATGTAGG
This sequence comes from Cryptomeria japonica, assembly GCF_030272615.1. NCBI lineage: Eukaryota > Viridiplantae > Streptophyta > Pinopsida > Cupressales > Cupressaceae > Cryptomeria > Cryptomeria japonica. The sequence continues at coordinate 682,533,836 of NC_081413.1, forward strand.
TAGTAACATAAGTGGATGTAAATAGATTTATGTCTAATAAATTTCATCTATATAGGTCAATAAGCCGAGGTTTCCCCCTTGCTCCTACATTGTTTGTGATAGCCTCAAGTGCAATATTTTACCTCATAAGGGTAAAAGGTTTGTCTCTCCCCAATGGGGATGAGCTCCTAAATAATCAATTTGCAGATGATACTACACTATTTGTTAATCTTGAAGAAAGAAATGTTGACAATCTTATGAAAAAATAGATTTGTTTTGTGAGGCCTTTGGGGTGACAATTTCTAGGGTGAAATCCATATGCTTAGTTCGGACAATCTCCCTCTAGAATGGTTCACAAAATATGAATCTTAATAGGGAGGTCCTAACAAATAGGTTAGGTACCTTGGTATGCCTTTTGTTTGTTAACCTTTATTTAAAAGATACATAGAATTGGATAAAAGATAAAATATTGAGTTAGTGGAACAAGTAACATTTATCTATAGATGGAAAAATTTAGGTGCGTCAAAAATTAATTTCTTCTTATAGTTTGTACTATTCCTCTGTTTGGTTAATCAATAGCTATCAATTAAATGAATTTAAAAAAAAATGATTCCTACGGTCTGGTGGTAAAGGAAAAAAAAGAAACATGTTGTAAAGTGGGAGTAGTGTTGCCTAGAAAAAATGGAAAGGGGTCTAGAGTTGAAGGGTCTAAAAAAACATGGTGTCTCTCTAGCTCATAAATGGATCCTTAAAGCACTAAATGGTAATGAACCTTCGAAGATTCTTGTGAAGACCAATATTTAGTTAGCAGTTCCAAAACAAGCAAAATCTTGGAAACAACTTTCTTTGTATGACCTTATATTTGGCAACATTATAATAACCCTGGCCAGTTCCAATTTTTTAAAGAGCATATGGAAAGCCTAGGAACTAATTAAAGTGAAAATAAATAAATGTAACTTATGGATCCAAACAAGGGTGTTTTGAGTACTTCTAGATCTATATGGTGGAGTCTATCTAATAAAGGCAAACCCTTTGCATTGTTGCAAGGATGATCTGTAAAAGCATGGCCTATGAAAGTTATTATATACTTTAAGGATCTTTTGCGAAACAATCAATTAAAAACATGGGATACATTGAGTAATGAGTATAACTTTCCTTTGTCCCATTGGAAGACTTATTCAATGTTGAAGGAAGCTTGACAAATCGTATAATTCCTTGTGTGATATGAAGCTAACAATGATTTTTTTGAGAAAAATAAATGGAAAGATGGGTATAAACTACCCAATGTTAAAGGCCAAAATAATTTACAAATCCTTGATTGATCCCTTAGATTTATGTAACCATCTAAATAGTTGTTGGAATCTGGTCATATATGGAAAGTAGTGTTCTAAAATTCTTAAGACTTTAAGGTCTAGTATAGTAGAGCCTAAAATTGCTTGCTTTAAATGGTCACTCATATTGTACATGCTTCCTTATACCATTCCCTCTTCCAATCTTAATTTGTGTTCTATTACCAAGCAAAAAAGATGGAATATTTTTTTTTTCAAACCTTGGGGAATTGGGGGGATAAGGATACGTTTAGATGGCAAGAAGTTCTCTTTGGATTTGTAAAAGGTTTAATTTATTTTGGCTTGTTTTATCATCTAATATTGTGTGAGAAATTTGGAAACGTAGAAATGAGGATATCTTCCAAGGTACAAGGAGACTACTTACCGATTTTATGAGAAGACTCACGTTCTTTAATATTTTTGTTCAAGTCACAATCACAATGGTTATTTCAAAAAAAAATCTGCTGTAAAAAAGGATTGTGCAGGTCAACAAGGCTAAGGTAAAATTTAGAACGAATAGGTCTTTAAATAGGGTAGATATTATACCATACATGAAGGGTTATTTATAATTCCAAAAGTAATATAAAAAGAAGTATTCACTTGAGACATTGGAAAGAGACCTTAACATCCAAAAAGGGCCAAAATAAACCACATAGATGATATAGCAGTTGAAATAGTGAGATCCAACAATGATCTTTTAACCATAGACCCTCAATGGAATGGCAATGACCAGTACAATGATAGCAAGAAATTTTGGCATAGTCTTGGTAGTTTGTTTAAGCAAGTTAAAACATGGTTTATATGACTATATTTAAATTTGCACAAAGAAAATGTATAGTTTTGTATCTATCTTAAAAGTGTCATTTTTTCTCAAACAAGAAAGAGTGGTCTTCCTAAATGTTATAAGAATCTCATCCCCAAGTTTTAAGGGCTCGAGGATACTAAGAAAGGGATCATGCATAGTGTAAGTCAGGTTGGACATTTTCCAACAATAGCTAGGTTGCAGCTATGTTGCAGATTTATTTTTTAAGTAGCCATTGTTTAACCCATGTTTATGGTTCTTGTCTTGGTAGCTAGTCTTTTGTCAATTAGTTGTCTTTTGCAAATATTTTGTTGTAAATGAGCGTTAGGAGCCCATTAAAACTTATCTACCCTTTAATCAAAAGAGAAATGCCAATGTTTTTGATTTAAAAAGCCGTGTTAACTAGGGTGTTGACCCTTTACATAGTCAAAGGCTATCAAATTTAAACAGACCAAGTAGGGGTGCAAACCCCAAAAGAACAAAGTCGGCCAAACGAACTTGTCAAACTAGCAACAACCCAACCCAAATCAAGAGTGGGGAGAAAAACCCAAAACTTGACAATGGGGGGGTTGGGAAAGGGGGTTAGATTTTCCTTTCCGTCTACAAAAAAAACTCGTCCAGGCAACACTATCATTAGGAACTTTCAAAGAAGAATCAGGTGGGGAAGACCCCATATGGTCACTGCTAGACTGCTGCTGTAGAGCAACAACAAGTTGTTGCAGTAGAACAACAACAAGAGCAGAATCACCAGGAGAAGAGCGAAGGTGAGGAGCAAGGGCAACAAATGTAGGAACCAAGGGGGCGGAAGGTTCCATAGAAGCAATAACATCAACCAGGGCTTCATCAACAGTAAGGGGTACCTCATCTTGAGAGGAATCAACCGAAACAAAATCTGAAGCATTAATTGTTAAGTGGTATTCTGTAACATCCTTCCACCTAGTAGCAACACCTCTGTGATGAGAGAGAGAACAGTCTGAAGCAACGTGATCCATTGAGAAGAACCTTCGACAGCGAAAGGGGATGCCCTCATAATCCATCGGTTGAATCTACGACCTATCCCCAACCATAAGAACCACATCCTTGGGGAGGGCCAGAGAGAGATATGTCAACATCAATTAATAGGCGAGCAAAGGTAGAATGACCCATGGAGAATGTGGCATCATCAACCTTCAAGAAGTTGCCAATGGAGTTACCAATGGCCTCGAATCAAGAAGGCTCCTAGAAATGGAGGGGGAGATTGGGGAGGCAGACCCAAACTGGACGAACAAAGAGAGATTCAGTAAGGGGGTTGAAGGAAGGAGTCCAGGGCTTAATAGAGTGAGAGTGATCCCCCAAGTCCATAGCTTACTCAAAATCAAATCACGATCATGAGTAGAGGTAAAGAAAGCAACGGAAAAGCCCTTAGCACAAGGGAAGAGCTACATGCCATAAGCAACAAGAGGCTTCCAAGAATCACTCACCCAACGATGATGGTTCAAAAGAGAAGGCCAAAACCTAACAAATCTGCAGACCAAAGTGTTGTGTTGATAGAAATCAACATTCTCCACAACCTCCCGGCCACAAACCACAAATGGAGAGGTCTTGGCACAAGGAAGAGGACGAACCCCCTTAGAAGGTTGGGCAACAGATTTAGCCACACGGGCAAAGCTATGCTTTCCAAAAAAGGTTCTGAGCAGAGCATCGTCACCCCGAGCGTCACTAGCAATAGCAACAAGGGCATCCAAATCCAAAACTGGATCTGAGACACCAGTCGTGGGAGACCGAGCACAAAAACCCAATGCAAAGGATGTGGGTGAAGATGGAAAAGAGCCTCCACCAACACCCAAATGCTGCACAGGAGGATGGAGAATAGATCCGTGAAGGCAGAAAGCATGGGCAGGAGGAAGGCTCGACAAGTCCGAGGACCCAACCAGAGCGCCACCTGGAAGAGACCACCCAAGCGCAGAGGCCAAAAGAGAAAGGGAAGGAGCCGATAGAGATGCGCGAGCATCGACAAGAGGGCATGCAACATCCACCAGCGAGGCAGGAGGCACAGGCGAGAGCAAAGGCAGGTCGCAAGAAGAAGACGAGCATCGACCGTTGGAGAGAGCGGGAGCATGAATCCATTCTCTTTTTATTTATATATACTAGAAATATCAATATAAAAAATGCCTACATCACCTATTCCTAAAGCACCCAATTCATATTCCATAGAAATGATGATTAATTCATCAACCAAAAATGACATGTTTGGTCTATACATTTTTAGTTATATTTTCTTAGGTTGTTTAGATTAGATAAGCTTATGAAGGGCCCGATCCAATCACAAATCAACAATCAAGGCAAATAGAGTGAGCCTCACAAAATGTGAGATTGACAAAACTACAAACTAGCACCTGTAAAGCTTTTGGTTGGAGCAAGGAATCAACGAGAAACAAAGGTCTTAACCCTATACTAAAAGACCTCTTTTGAAACACACGAAAGAGTATGGTGAGAAGAGGAAGTACCTTTCGTCCTCCTATGGACAATAGTCCAATCAATACTAGTGTCCAAGACCCCATTACAATAGGAAACGAGAGAGGACTCCCTCATTGGGGAATCAACAACAACCGAAGGAGGGACAACAAGCTGACCAAGCAAAAGATGTGCATCAACCACAAAATAAGACTAAATCTGAGAGAAAGTAGTTGAAACAACAAGAGTCTTACACATAGCAGGAGGAATAGTTTTAGGAGCATGAGGGAATGACAAAGCCACACTTTAATTCAGACTCTCATTAGAATCTTGAAAAGAGCTATACTCAAAAGAGATAGGAACCTCGAAAGTCAAGTATCTTCTTTGGAATTATTCCACCAAGAAGTAGTTCCTTTTCAACACAAAAAAGAGCAATCTCAAGACAAGTGACCAATAGCAAAACAAAGATAACATCTGAATGGGAGGCCCTCATAATCCAAACATGGACGTGGTTTTACAACAAACGAAAATTATCAAATTATCCAAAAATATGGATGTTGAAAGTTATATTTCAATTATTAGCTTATGAATATGAAATAGAGAACACAAAACCACAACAAGAAGTAACTTTGTATCAATTATAATGAGACAAACATAAAAACAAACCAATTGAATAATTTTATTTATTAAGCAATCATTGCTCCAAACAACAAACCCAATTCAACATAAAAATTGACCGAGTTTTATAAAATGATACAAGTACAAAAATCACAGTGAGATGATTTTACATACCTTTAATATCTTCTTTGAATATGACCAAACAATAATGACAACCCAACACAACAATATGATTCACTCCTAACTAAAATATTTAGCTCCAATTATAATGTATCGTTTATAAAATCTAATGTCAATGGTCAAATTGTTCCTATTGCACACTTTGAACTCCCCCCACTCCTTCGCATTTTTCCCCTAAAATATCCACTATTTTTTACTAGCCACTAGATTTTAAAGAATTTCTTTTTATTTGTGTCATTAATACCCACGAAACTCGAGTCTTTTCATTCTTAATTTAGGTTAGTCATCAATTATCAATGTTTTTTATTAAAAAAGCAGCCTTAACAAGGGCGCCGACCCTTTACAAAGTAAAAGGTTATCAAAATTAAAAGACCAAGCAGGGGTGCAAACCCCAAAAGAAATAAAGCCGGACAGGCCAAACCAACCTGTCAATTCATCAACAACCCAACCCAAATCAAGAGGGGGGAGAAAAACCCGGATTTTGACAAGGCGGGGGGGGGGGGGGGGGGGGCTTGGGAAAGGGGGTTAGATTTTCATGTCCGCCTACGACAAACAACCTTCTAGACAACACTATCATTAGGAACTTTCAAAGAAGAATCAAGCGGGAAAGACCCTGCAAAGTCACTGCCAGACTACTGTTGCAGATCAGTAACAGGTTGTTGTAGCGGAGCAACATCAAGAGGAGAATTGCCAGGAGCAGAGTGAAGGTGAGGAGCAGGAGCAATGAGTGTAGGAACCAAGGGGGCGGAAGGGTCCGCAACAACAGTAACATCAACTAGGGCTTCGTCAGCAGTAAGGGGCACCTCATCTTGAGATGAATCAACCGAAACAAAATCTGAAGCATTAATCGTCAAGTGGTCTTCTGTAGCATCCTTCCACCAAGTAGCAACACCTTTATGACGAGAGAGAGAACAGTCAGAAGCAAGGTGACCTATTGAGAAGCACCTTCAACAACGAAAAGGGATGCCCTCATAATCCAGCGGTTGAGTCCAAGGCCTATCCCCAACCATAAGAACCACATCCTTAGGGAGGGCCAAAGATATGTCAACACCAATTAATAGGCGAGCAAAGGTAGAATGACCCAAGGAGAACGTGGCATCATCAACCTTCAAGAAGCTGCCAATGGAGTTACCGATGGCCTTAAAACAAGAAAGTTCCTAGAAATGGAGGGGGAGATTGGGGAGGCGAACCCAAACCAGACGAACAAAGAGAGATTCCGTAAGGGGGTTGAAGGAAGGATTCCAGGGCTTAATAGAGAGGGAGTGATCCACCCAAGTCCATAGCTTACCCAAAATCAAATCACGATCATGAGTAGAGGTAAAGGAGGCAACAAAAAACCCCTTAGCACAAGGGAAAAGCTCAATGCCATAAGAAACAAGGGGCTTCCAAGAATCACTCACCAAACGATGAAGGTTCGGGAGGGAAGGCCAAAACCCAGTAAATCTGCAGACCAGAACACTGCATTGATAGAAGTCAACATTCTCCATAACCTCACGACCACATACCACAACAGGAGAGGTCTTGGCACCAGGAAGAGGACGAACCCCCTTAGATGGTTGGGCAACAAATTTAGCCACACGGGCAAAGCTACACTTACCAACAAAGGGCCTGGGCAGAGCATCTTCACCTCGAGCATCACCAGCCGCAGCAACAAGGGCATCCAAATCCAAAACTAGGTCAAAGACACCAGTCGTGGGGGACCCAACACGAAACCCCTGCGTAGAGGGCGTGGGTGAAGACGAAAGAGAGCCTCCATCAATAACCAAACGCTGCATAGGAGGAGGGAGAGAAGAGTCGTGATGGCCGAAGGCACTGATAGGAGGAAGGTTGGACAAGTTCGAGGACCCAACCAGAGCCCCACCGAGCAGAGATCGCCCAAGTGCAGAGGCAAACAGAGCAGGGGAAGGAGTCGAAAGAGCCGCAAGAGCATCAACAGGAGGGGAGGCAGGAGGCACCAACGTGAGCCAAGGCTGGTCGCTAGGAGCAGCAGAAACCCGACCTTGGAGAGAGTGGAAGCGGGAGCGTTCATTTAAAATTTCTATCAATTATCAATGTTATAAAAGAGTTGCCTATTGAATTTTATTGTTCAATCCTTCCCTAAATTTTCAACTTCCCTTTACTTAATTTTTTTTAGATTTTAAATTGTGCATGTGTTTGTTTTAAGGTGCTTACTAAAGTGTTCAAATTTCTAAATGTGTAGGGTACAATTTCACTCTAGAGAGTTTGGAGTGCATGTACACTATTTGTACAATGGTTTACAAGAAACTTGAACCACTTTTTTTTTTTTTTTAAGGTAAGTGCTATCTATAATGGGGATAGCACCCTATATTGATAAAAAAAAAATTACATATGCATCGGCCCCCAATAGGATATGGCCCAAACTCTTGGTCTTGCTTGCATTTACTTGTGTGCCCACCTCTTTGCAAAAGTGTTCTAAGGCCTTCAAGTGCTCTTTTAACCCTTGAGACCTTGTAACCAAAATGAGATTATCTACATATAAAAATGTCTCACAACATACTCTCCCAAAGAACACCAACCCCTACCACTTAGACAATATGTATTTTTATTTTAAATATAAACTTATTATCAAATATATTAAAATTATCAATTAATTAATAATTTTACTATTTTATTTTATTTTTATCCATAAAATTAAATATTTCATATTTGCTAAAAAGTATTATTTAAATTTTAGATTATAATTATTATAACAAATTAAGTAATAATAATAATCACCAATTAGCATGTATTAACAATGATATACTCAAGAGGACCTTTTGATAAAGTAAACATTCATACCAACAAGGAATCTGGACTCTAACCATTAGACTTAGTGTTGCTAAAATACATGAGTGCATACCAATTATATTTTGGTTGAAGCTCTAGTTGTGAAAAGACATGCACTCAATTGGTTTTCGCATGAAGTTACAATTAGGAGTTTATAATTTTAAAACTATAATCTAAATCATGGTTATAATAGTTCTATATAATGTATATTACAAATTACATACTAAACATGTCCTTACTAGAATAGTTTTTACGAAAACTGGAGGCTAATGAAAAGGGTGTAACACATACTAGAAGACAACATTATTTGTACACTCACACTAAGACTAAGCTATGACATTGACAAACATAATTAACACTAGACTTTGGAAAAATTGCCAATCAAACAATAAGATTTGTATTAGCTTGCAACCTAGGTAGTGGTGAATCTGTCAATGTACATTGCACAAAAGCACACAATTATTAGTATCCACACTTACAATAAACAATGCATAGAAGGCATATTCAAACACATTTAACAAGTACAATTACATTGTAAACAATATATCAATTATAAGTAAACACAATAATACATATGTGCAATGAATTGCAATAACATATAACATAGAGAACAAACTTCTATTCTAACAAAGTTTACTTTGGAAATGTGGTTAGGTCAATAATGCAAACAAGTTAATATAGGTCTCTCTAAGGGATTTGATAGTGTTAGGAATTACATGCAGAAAGTATCAATTATATGCAGATAATTATAAAACACAGGAGTGAGAAAACAAAGAAAATAATCACAACGAAGAGACAATATTTAACGTGGTTCACCCAATCTCGGGCTACATCCACCAAACAGAGAGTCCAATCTTATTATCCAGTAAATCAAAACCGATTACAACCAACAATCTTCTTGCAACTCAATACCACTACAAAATACTACAAATTTTCTACAGAAAACCCTAACCCCTAGCCTTTTTATCAGGACTTATTTCGGTTACAAAATTAGAGTTACAACCTGTCAGCCAATTAAAAAATAACACCCGACACCTTTATAGGGGGAAACCGTGCTAATAGAAGTAGGGAAAATTTAACCTCCGAGTCTGATTAGGCTCCACATAACAATAATCTCCCACTTGGAGACTGATCAGACGTCACAACATATCATCTCCCACTTGGAGACTGATCATAACACCGCTAACCCTGTAGCTCCCACTGGAATAAAACAACTTGGACTCCGCTATTCTATTTTTAATGTGTTTAGTCTTGAAGACCAACAAAAGCTGAAGAGGAGCTCAACTTCTCCCTTGTCACTGCCTTTGTAAACATATCCGCTGGATTTTCATCTGTATGTATCTTTTCCAGCCGTAATTGTCCATCATCCAACACTGATTGAATAAGTGATACGTCAACTATATATATTTTGTCTTTGAATGCAAGGCACAATTCTTTGCAAGATGGATGGCACTCTGACTGCTCGTAAACAAATAACTGTTATGTTGTATTTTGCCCACTTCTTCCATGAAAGATTTCAGCCATATCATCTCTTTGCTTGCAACCACCTTTTGCAACCTGAAGATCCAACTCACCGATGCCCCATCGACAGTAAAGACATAACGTATAGTACTACGCCTGGTATCAATATCCCCTGCCAAATTTGAGTCTACATAACTTGCTAAATCAACTTGAGAGCCCCCAAAACATAAATGTTTATTTGATGTTCCTCTCAAATACTTGAGAACCCATTTTACTATATTCCATTGTTTCAATTCTGGATTACTCATATACCTACTTACAACTCCAACAACATGTGCAATATCCGGTCTCGTGCATACCATGGGGTACATTAAACTTCCTATAGCTGAAGCATATGGTACCTTGAACATTTTGTCTTTCTCCTCTTGTGTCTTTGGACACATCTCCTTTGTCAATTTCAAATGACTAGGCAAAGGTGTGGTGACAGATTTTGCGTTCTCCATATGGAATCTCTGCAACACCTTTTCAATATAATCAGCCTGAGATAGAGTCAATGTTTTGTTCTGCCTATCTCTACAAATTTTCATACCAAGGATTTGTTTTTCTGCACCCAAATCCTTCATAGCAAATGATTTTGCTAACTGTTGTTTTAACTCTCTAATGTGATCCATGTTAGACCCCGCTACAAGCATGTCATCAACATATAAACACAAAATAATGTAGCTTTCATTATCCAACTTCTTAAAATAAACACAATGGTCAGAATTACACTTGTTGTAGCCTTTCTCAACCATAAAACTATCAAATTTCAAATACCATTGCCGAGGTGCTTGTTTTAAGCCATATAAACTCTTCTGCAATCTACACACCAATTTCTCCTTTCTTTTGACCTCAAATCCTTGGGGCTAGTCCATATATATCTCCTCCTCCAAATCACCATGGAGAAAGGTATTTTTCACATCTAACTGTTCCAAATGCAAATCTTTAGCAACCACAATACTTAAAATAGTAAGAGAATAGAAGTCATCTTGACAATCGAAGATTTTTTTTAGCAAAATCAATGCCCTTTTTCTATGCAAATCCTTTGCCAACTAATCTGGCTTTAAATCTATGCTTACCTCCATCTTCCTCTTTCAGCCTATAAACCCATTTGTTTTGCAAAGCCTTTTTACCTGCAGGCAACTTACATAATTTCCAAGTTTGATTTGTTTGCAAGGAGTTCATTTCTTCTTTCATGGCAAGCTCCCACTGAACTTTTGTATCCACCTGCATAGCTTCATCATATCCTTCTGGTTCACCAGCATCCGTTAACAAAATAGAATACAAAGAGGGAGAGAACCTTTCAGGAGGCCTACTTAGCCTTGTTGACCGTCTAACATTCACTGGAGTTTGTGGCATTTCTTGTTGTTGTTGAGGAGCATGAGGAACCATTGGAACATCACTATCTAGAGTATCATCCAACACCACATAATCCTTTTGTTTCTTCTCATGCTGCTGCAAATGATCTTTGTACAACACCTTCTCATTGAATTCAACATCCCTACTTCTCACAATTTTCAGATTTTCAACATCTCAAAGCGTATAACTGAATTCATCAATGCCATATCCAACGAAAATACACCTTTTTGATTTTGCATCCAGCTTGGTTCTATTTTCAAAATCGACATGTGCAAATGCTTCACATCCGAAGGTTTTGAGAAAAGAATAACTCACCTTCTTACTTGTCCATGCTTCCTCTGGAATACCACAACCCAAAGGAACTGGGGGACCTCTATTAATTAAATATACAACATTATTGACAACCTCTGCTCACATGTTTAAAGGGATCCCAACATGTAATCTCATGGTCCTTGCACACTCCATTATTGTCTTATTTATGCGCTCAACCACTCCATTTTCTTGTGGAGTTTTTGGAACCATTTTCTGCCTATGAATTCCATTAATGGAACAATAATCCTCAAATTCTTTGCTGCAATACTCACCACCATTATCAGATCTAAGGCATTTTAATCTTTTACCTGTTTCATTCTGAACCAAGCTTCTCCATTTCTTAAATGTTTCAAAAACATCATATTTCTGCCTAATGAAATAAATCCAAACTTTCCTAGTTGCATCATCCATGAATGTAACATAATACCGAGAGCCACCAAGAGAAGATACCCGAGCCACTCCCCATACATCTTTATGCACAAGCTCCAACTTTTCATCTTTCTTTTGCTTCCCATCCTTGAGAAACCTAACTCTCTTTTGTTTTCCATAGACACAACTTTCACAGAAATCCATATTAATGCATTTCAAACATGGTAAAACCTTTTTAGAATGAAGTAACTTCATACCTTTTTCACTCATATGACCAAGTTTGTTATGCCACAATGTTGTCTCAGAACCTGCAACAATTGTTTTAGTTTCTTCCTGCAAACCAACAACAACTGTTCCTGAAAGTGTTTGGGTTTTCTTTTCAACAACTAAAGTAGAAAGAACAATATGACATGTACAAAGATATAAGGTGCCTACTTTCACACCTTTGGCTACTATCAAGGCACCCTTTGAAACCTTCCAATTTTTATCATTAAAAGTAATTGTGCAACCTTCATCACCTAGCTGCCCTACTGAAATTAAATTCCTACTCAACCTTGGAACATGCCTTACCTCTTGTAGTAGCCAATGATTCTCATTCTGCAACTTAATCTTAATTCTTCTCTTTCCAACAATGTGACATGGTTCATTATCTCCCAAATAAACTAGCCCAAAATTCCATTGGACATAATCAAGAAAATAACTTCTATGGGGAGTAGCATGAAATGAAGCTCTCGAATCTAAAACCCATGAATCGTCAACATTATGTAGGGAAAGAATCAAAGCATCTTCTTTAGATGTATTACTTACCACATTTGCCTCCTTATTATCCTCTTGTTTGTCTCCTCCTTTATTCTTCTGAGACCAACAATCTTTCTTTAGATGACTTGGCTTCCCACAATACCGACAATCTTTCGGTCCTTTAGATTGGGACCTCTTGTCCTTTGATTTTCCTCATGTCTTCCCATGACCTCTTGAACTTTTTCCTCTCTCCTTTGATCTGCCCCTACTTTCTGCATTCAAAATACTACCCAATGTGGATCCACCTGAGCTTTTCACTGAGAATAACACCAATAACATCATCAAATTTCAAAGTATTTGAACCAGAAACAAAATTACTAACCGCCATTACCAAACTATTCCAGTTTTTAGGCAAAGAGCATAATAGTAGGAGAGCCCTAACTTCTTCATCAAAATTTACCTTTACAGAAGTTAAATGATTGGTAATCGTATTAAACTCATTTAAATGATCTGTAATAGATCCACCTTCATTCATTTTTAAATTAAACACTCTTCAAGAGAAATACCTTGTTTGAGGTTGAGGGTTTTTCATACAATTTTTCCAAAGCTTTCATCAAGTCAATTATTGTCTTCACTTTTGTTATATTGAATGCCACGGATGGTGTCAAGCACAACCGAATGGTTCCAGTGCCTTTTTGTCCAGTAATTTCCAATCCTCATCACTTATTGTTGCCGGTTTCTTGGCTATTCCTTCCAACAACCTCCACAAATCCTTCTGATAGAGATAATCCTCCATCTGCATCTTCCATAATTGATAGTTCTGCCCATTGAATTTATCTACCTTCACTTTACCCTCGTCTGTCATTGCTCCCACTTAACCGTGAGACTCTCACTCAATCGTGAGATCTTCTTGCAAACGATAATCGAACACAACCTGCTTTGATACCACTTGTTAGGAATTACATGCAGAAAGTATCAATTAATGCAGATAATCATAAAACAAAGGAATGAGAAAACACATAAAATAATCACAGAGAAGAGACAATATTTAACGTGGTTCACCCAATCTCGGGCTACATCCACCAAACAGAGAGTCCAATCTTATTATCCAGTAAATCAAAACCGATTACAACTAGCAATCTTCTTGCAACTCAATACCGCTGCAAAATGCTACAAATTCTCTACAGAAAACTCTAACCCTTAGCCTTTTTATCACAACTTATTTCAGTTACAAAATTAGGGTTACAACATGTCAGCCAATAGAAAAATAACACCTGACACCTTTATAGGGGGAAAACGCGCTAATAGAAGTAAGGAAAATTTAACCTCTGAGTTTGATTAGGCTCCACATAACAATAGATAGGTTAGAAATTATCAAAATCTTGGTCTTTCTTGCATTTACTTGTGTGCCCACCTCTTTGCAAAAAGTGTTCTAAGGCCTTTAAGTGCTCTTTTAACCCTTGAGACCTTGTAACCAAAATGAGATTATCTACATATAAAAATGTCTCACAACATACTCTCCCAAAGAACACCAACCCCTACAAATTTAGCCATTCTTCTAATTTGTCAATATATGGATCAAAGAGGGTAAACAATAATGGGCATAATTGATTAACTTTCTTATGTCACTCCTAAAGCTTTCTAAAGCTCTAGTTAAGCTTTATTTTTGTTATTCTAAATTGTTTTAGCATGGATGGATCCTCCGCTCTACTCCACAATTTACCTCTAGGAACCATATCAATAACCTCCATGAACTCCACAAAACAACAATAAACTTACCATTTTTTGTTCTATATTTTTTAAGTGATATATTTTGAAGCAATGTGTCATGATCAATTGTGGAATGTTTTGGTTTGAATCTTCCTTGTCCTTTTGCCTTTATATGCTTCTTTACCCACCTATTGATTATATCTTTAGTCATGCTTCAAAACAACTTTTCAAACATGAGATTGATCATGATTGTTTAAAAGTTAGAAGGGTTGTTTACATCTTCACTCTTAATAATGCGTAATACTAGACTAGTCCAATCTCTTAAAATGTCATATTGAATATTTTCTTAGCACGTGGAGCTGGACTTTTTACACCCATTTTAGGTATGTTTCTTTTAGCCCATCCATTTAGCAAGCCCATGCATTTTGTTGTTAACTATGATAGTGGCCTCTTCTTCTCACTCATGTTTGTACAATTGCTTTGTAGCTATTAGATAGCTATAATGTTATTCTTTCTTGTTCCTATTAGAATCCCTCACAAAATAATTATAGATTGCTTTGTTCCTAAACATATCTGCTTCTCTCCTTGTACTCACAAACTCCTTTTTTAACTATATATTTGTATAAATTTTTGTTTGCCTCCTCTACCTAGTCCTTTTAGAGCTCTCTTTGAACTTTGCAATCTTCATTGTACTATTAGAAAATTGCCTAAATTCTTACGACTTTTGACACTTGTTCCTTTTCCTCCTATATATTTTGTTTTAGTTCTCCTAGGTTATCAGGATGTTTCCCTTTGGTAGGGGTGGTTAATTGGGCTGCCCTTTTACTATTTGCTGACTTCTTTCCTACCATAACAGATTTATAGCTTGATTTGAATTCTATTGTAAAATTTTCAATTTTTTTTCTTTATTTTCATAATCAGATTTCAGAGCAAATGACATAATCAACAACAATCAACTAAGATAACATCAAAGATAAAAGTGTAGCCACGTCTAAACAACATTTAGAAAAATTATGATACAATGCCTTCTCCGATAGCCAAAAAAAACAATGTCATATTACTTTATACAATCCAGATTATCCAATACATACACAGCTAAACTATAAGAATCAGCACACTATGAACCATTATGATTTAGACTTGCAAATGAACTTGGTTGCATAAAAGACGCATGCTCACAAATGAGTTGAATTTGCATAGTTTCTGCGGCAAGCACCCCAAACCTACAACTGCTAGGTAACATTGATGAGAAATTGCAAGTGATATGTAGAATACACAATCCAGAAACCTTTTTTCCATAGATGTTTCAATGTTCTCCATATATTCAACCAACAAAAGTTTATGAAATCTGAAAAATGAAGCATATGAGAGAAAATGTTCCTAAGTGACGCCTCATATGAACTACTATGTATTTACCTTCCTTCACAGGGTCTGCATAATATTGCTATGAAATTTGTGGCCAGATTATGTTAGAGACTATAAAGAAATACTTGAAACCAAAGTAAGTCCCTTGTCAATTAATCAACTCAAGTGTATTACAACTGACACTTGCCAATGGAATGAGATCTTCATCATATTGCCATATGTCAAAGTCTAACACCAACTCTTCAAACAAATGTCTACCAATTCATCCCAAATTTATATTCTTACAACCACCACTGGAAATCTGTATAATGAAAAATAAATAAAATAAAATAAAATTTACATCAAATTCTATCAAAACAAATAGAAATCTAATATCTCAGATCTATCAAAACAATTATTAATTTCATTAAACAAAGAATATAAATAATATAATGCGTTATAATAGAAAAAAAATCTAAGGCACTAATTGAGGTGAACGAAATTTTGAGAGCTGGCTCACGTAGGGTAAGGAAATGTAAGACTGTTGGATATGGCGTAATACCAATTAAGTGATGCCCTAAAATGGTTTGGAAGATTTGTTATAAGGTAAGTGCTTAATATCAGGCACCCAAACAGGCATTAAGCTTTCCACAAGGAGAAGCAGCTTTAGCAAGAGTCAGATATCAGACATTTATGGGCTGCGAATAGCTGTTTAGAAGAGTTTGTAATTATGTTAATGTAATTTTTGTGTGCTGTTGTGTTAAGACAATTTTTGAGATTAATGTTGTTTATGTTAGGGATGATAATTAGAATCAGGTTCTATCATCTTGATGTCTTTCAGATAGATGGTCAATTTTTAAGGAGGGGATGAAAGAACTTGTCTTTTCTGCAACAAAGGAATGGTGAAAACTGAATGGCACTTCATGTTTGAGTGTGCTGCCTATGAGGATATTCATAGAGTATGAGGACAATTTGAAGAGGAACAGTCAAAACAAATTATTTGAGGAGGCAAGACTTCACAAAACTGTCGGCTTCTTGATCAAAGATTGATTCTTCTCTTTCGCTCCATATCAACTATCTTTGGTTTCCTCTGCTTGCCCAACCAGAGAAGGGTAGTGGGAGGGAGATTTCAACAGACGGGGCTGAAGTAGCTACAACAAAAAAACGACAATGAAAAATAACTTAAAAATTGTTAACAGTGATATTCTTAATCTCCTAGACTAATGATCTCATAGACATCATTAAAATTCATTCATTCAATATTCTTTACAATCCTTTTCATTCAATATTCTTTACAATCCTTTCTGCATAACCTTGAATGCTTGATTTTCTCCTCGTGGTGCAAGAGTCATCGCTCTACCTGCTGCCGTGACGAAATTAAGTGAGCTATAAATTAATTTGCACATTCCTTTTGTGAGATGCATTGGAGGTTTTGGGATGGTTTAGCGATCTCATAAGTTAATTTTGTTATTTTCCAGGGAGAATCATGGATCCCACAATACCAACTGATTTTTGGGCATAACTACGACATGGTTAGAATCACATGATGGATCACCTGCGTCCTTTTTCCAATGACTGTTCTCATTCAAGGACCATGTAAGCCCCAAAATTTAATGCTTCCCAACTTTTTACCGCACTGTTTGGCCTCTGACCTTTCTTAAGTTCAAATGTTGTAATTACAAGAATCACTTTTGGAAAGTACTGTCACATTACTACATTAAAGATGGGTTCTCTGGATTTTATGGAGAGGAGCTTTCTTAAAAAATCAGTAGTTTTTGTTGATATTTTTTAAGATTATTTTTAAGCAGATGATCTAATAAATTTTGTAGTTCAGTTTAAGGTTAAAAGCTTAAGTTCTCAAATGTATGAAAGTTGTGGTCTCATGAAATGTAAAATAATCAAAAGAGTAATAAATATAAAATAATAAAAAAGATTAACGGATAAGATTTGAAAAATGTTAGATGATTGACAAATGACAGAAAAAAGAAAAAGTCTACGCTGGTGGGACAATTTCAAGACCTCCAACTTTTTCACCCCCTTAAATTTGCAGTCCTAAAAAGTAGAGGCTGCCACTATTTAAAAAATTAATTAATTAATCTTGTAACAATTGTTGTTTTTTTGTCCATAGGACTTCCTAATCCTTAAAAATAGATCTATTGGTGCGCTTGAAACTGAAATTAATTGTGAGAAATCAGAACTCAGACAAATGATTTTTTACACACAATGTTTTGAAGAGTTTTTTTTCTGACCATCCAATTTTAACCTGAATGTTTTTTGAAAAACCTACTAAATTTTTACTACTTCCAATTAATCTGGAATTTGGAAAGAAAATTCTTTTGATGCCAATTTATCCTCGAGAATGATTTTTGCGACAAGCTTTTTCTATGGGATTGTACCAATAAAGCTTTCATGAGAACTAGTATATTTTGTATGCACACACGTTGCTTGTATGAATATAAGACTTGCGTTCCCAGGTGCATGGGTGAAGAGGTGCATTAGTGCGAACTAACAATATTAAAAATGAGAACATGGAACATAAAACTTTAACGATAATATCTTGATACATAATAGAGGTTAAATATATCAAATTAGCGGATGAAATTGCGAAAAAAAAAATGCTCCAAATCCAAATTTCGACCAAAAAATGATCTTTTAATCTGAAAATTTGAAAACGTAGCCCAAAAAAAGCTTTTTCCCAGCTTTTGCTGATCAAATCCTGATTTATTTGAGATTCCGTATAATATTACAATTTATAGCAATTTTTATAATTTAGTTTGTTTTCCAGTTTAATATAAACCCTATAATTTTTGTGTTTTTTTTATCCAACCCTGACCTGTCTTTTTTCTAATTAAATTGCAACGTTTTGACAAAAAAATGTGTATTTTGGTTTTGCCAATTTATTCCCGATAAGGATTTTGCTACCATGATATTATTAACATTATACAATTTTAACGCAGCAATACATGCAATGACCCAGTTGCAAGCTAAAATGAATATCCAAAGAATTCAAGAACTGCTAATACAAAGTCACGTAGCTGTCATATGACATTACATTACATTATTAGGTAGCAAAAAAAGTGTTGAGCCAAGATAGATCGGTCAATTTGCTGGCAAAAATCTGTTTCCTAAAGTCGAGCCATTCAATTTCAGTTTTCAAATGCTCACTGAGAACGAATTAAATTGCATAAGATGATATGTAAGTCAAGGTTGTGATTAGACTTTGTTCTAGTATTTTGTGATTTTAGTTTTTTTTTTAAATGGGGAACATACTTAAAGTACCCCGAGTGTTAGGTTGCACACAGTTCATCTAGGGTGCAGAAAGAACCCATCAATTTTGCTTGCCTGCTAGTCTTTGAAATCGTAAGTTGGGTGGACTAAGTTGTGTCCCCAGAAAAAGTATAGTTCGAGCTTGTTGGTGATCTATTAACACCTCATATTCATCTTGTCCATTTTAAAAATTATAATATATCCTTAATCTTGTCATTTGAGAAAATTATAGATATATCCTCACTTGTGTCATGGTGACAATGTTACGTGTCCAAGATTCTGTAATCAAGTGCAGTTGTTCATAGGCATTATATCTAGCGCTTTTAAATGTTTGAAAGATGACCCCAATTTATGCATCCTCCACCAAAACTTTTTGAAATAATCAAACCTTATATAACAATAAATTTGTCTTGCAATAACTTAAACTTCGAGTTAATAAGGTTGATATAAAGTTCAAGATAATTTTTTACATTTAATACTGTTAGTTAACATGGCATGCTGTAATCATTACATTGTGATTTCAATAACTTTTACAAAACTGAGAAAATCTGATAAGACAATAATGCAGATATGAAGTATCAAACACCAACATAAGTGATGCTAAAAAACAATAAGCCAGTGGGAGAATATAACCAGCTTCAATTTGCCTCAGTATCCTAGACTGCATGTACAATAAAAGTCTACTCCAACACATTTAATTTGCAATCTTGCTCTGCTCTATCCAGGTATTTCTCCCCCTCCTTGCAAAAGGCTATTCTGCAATAACTTCCTCCACAATCCAAATATAAGAATATCAGAGCTCTGAAATAAATTATGTTACATGTAAAAATAAATAGAAACTCTATTTCACCAGTATCATCGCCACCCTGATCTTGGGGGAGCTCTCCTTCCAGTCCACCCCCAAGGACCTTGAAGTTGAAAACTATCAAGTTGATTAGAGTGGTCCAAGTCCATTGTCCTATGAGAAAGATTATGTGCTGGATGGAATCCATCGTCTCCTACATTTGGTGCCCTTGTATTTCTAGGAGCACTATTCTTGGGCCTAGGCATAATAGAGCTTTGAGAGTAATTGTGAGGTCTTCTTGAGTGAAACCATTCAACAGGTTCTGGTCCAACCAGATTTGGCTGAACGGGTGGCAATACATTGTTAGGATAATTTGAAGGTGGAGGCAAAACATTAGTTCTCAAACCATGTCCCTGACTATTAGCAGAAAAACTGTTTCTTGCGTGTGCCATTCCAGTGTCCCGTCCAAAATCCATTACCAAGCTCCTTATGCGATCAATGTGATCACCTCTTTCTGAAATCCCACCTTGAGTAAATCCTGCACCATTGCTTGAAGAAGTTTGCATACTCTCAATGACTCGCAGACCAGGACTAACTGGAGAATTTGGTGCTCTGATGTGACCCTGATGCATAGGACCTTGTCTGACAAAAGGCTGACGTCTTGGCAACAAAGCTTGTGATGTACTCTGTTTTGTAGGTTTCCCTGCCGGAATCATAACAGGCAAGGGCCCACTGGTTCCATTCAGAGGACTGTGCTTAAAAGTGGGCTGAGCAACAGACAAGTCACTAGATGGTACTTTATTAATGGTTTTTAGTAAATCATTTTCAACAGTCATTGAATGTAGAGTTGAAACTCCAAAACCATGCTTGCTTATGTTTGCATCTTTGAAATCATTTTGTCCATGAACCAGTGGCCAATTTGGCAGTTGAGAAGTGCTAGAAAATCTAACATATTCAGGTCGGAAGTCTTTGTTTGCAGTCAACACGGGCCTTACCAGTGGAACAACAGATGGTGGGTTAGCAGTGTCTTCTTGTAACCAACTGTCTTGAGACCTATACAGTTTTTCTGGGGCCTCCCAAACTAAAGCTTGTTCAGTGTCCTGAGGAAACACAAAAGCCTGTGATACACAATCATGGGGAGGAGACAACTTTTGCTTCTTTAACAAGTGAGAAATGGGTCCATTATCATTACTATCTCCATGCCCCATCCTATACAATGAATTTGTTGAATTCTCATGATTTGCTGGCAACATATGAATGGATGAAGCCTCGGCAGCAGTAGATATTTGTTCAGCCTGGAAGAAAAGCAGATTACAATACACAATTACATAAACATTGCTGTGAAAATTTTAAGTTGACAATTTAGTTATTAACTAATAGAACATACGGAACATATACACTTCACAACCAAATAGAATAGACG
The DNA here is from genome assembly GCF_030272615.1 of Cryptomeria japonica. NCBI lineage: Eukaryota > Viridiplantae > Streptophyta > Pinopsida > Cupressales > Cupressaceae > Cryptomeria > Cryptomeria japonica. Next base: position 682,554,769 of record NC_081413.1, read on the forward strand.
ACAATTTTTACAACTGCAGGAACTGTCCCCACTATTATATACATCATCATCATCATCACATCATAAGAAAGTGCAACATAATATGAAATGGAATACCTCTATTAATAGATCCAAACATGATGTTCATGGCGTCAGTACATGCCTGACTCACATATGATCTGACAATAGACTTTCTGATGGAAACCCCAAAACAAACTCAAGACAACTCATGAATATCACAGTTAACCACAACAGTCCAGTCAGTGCTTATCCTTCTAGATAAAAATTAGATCAAACACGCTGAAGTACCTCAAATCATGAAAAGATTTTGACACTACTTCATTAACTCGTCTCTTGTTGAGGTACATTAAATTTATGATTATGATCAAAACTTTGCTTTACAAGCTTTGGGTGGTAGATATTATAGATTCAATTAATTTTATTCACGTGGGATTGTTTGGTCATATATTAAATTTCATATAGCATTTCAAGCTCTCTTTGATGAGATAATAAGGGTGCCAAGAGTACTACCAGAAAATATGTCTGAAACATGGAGTGTTGTTTTTAGTTTTTCTTTGCATTAGAAATCAGAAATATCAAATAAGTAAAGCAAATATAGTTGATTTGACTCCTTGAAAATGACAAGTTATAAATTAAAAACTTGTGTAGTGGTTACGTCTGATATTTAAAATTACTCCAAAAAAAATCTCATTCCAAAATAAACTTTAAAAACAGACATCATGCTATTACAATAGATCATAGACCCATGCAGATGTCTTCCTTGTAGGCAACTTATGGAAGTTCAGAACTTATTTAATCTTTATATCCTTCAAGTCAGACAGCCAACTAATAGGTTCTTAAATAGAAAAAAAAAACAAGGAAGAACGATTTATTTGATTCCCAGAAAACTGAGTTAGAATTCAATTAACTGATCTACATATTTGGATTTGATATTTCAATTTACCTTAAATAATTTCCAAAATACAAAATGGAACCAAAAAAAAAAAAGAAACCAGAGGCCCCTGCCACAAATTATTGGTAGTTTCTGTTATTAGAGATCCTTGTTTATTTGTATTGAATTTCAATTTCCACATTGACCAAATCAGAGTTTGATAAAAGATTCTCAAATTTACATACATTAATACGGCATAAAACATGTCAATATTTACTGTTTTGATTGTTACTGCAAGAACTAAAATAATAGCCATTAGCATGCAATACCAGCAGAAGTGTGAACCCACCAGTCTTTGAACAGAGTGTAGAATGGATGCTGAGGTTGCACTATCCTCCATCAAAGGTTCTTCATATTTTATAACCTCAGCATTAGAGGAACCTGAGCTAGAAATAATATCCTGTTTGTTTGAAGCAAAACTGGAAACTCCACAAAAGCTTTCTTGTTTTGGGCCCGTAGCCTTCAAAAGATCAAGCAGAGCCACTGTTTCAGCTTTATTGAAGCGTGCACCTTGCTCTGAAGTCAATGCAAACACCAAATCAGGATTCTTTAGCAGTACTGCCAACAATTCAAGGTCAGGCCCAGGTTCACCATTACTTCTAACTTGCTTCCAGGAATCTGAATTGAGCTCTCTACATGAAGAATCCTCCACATCACCTACAGTTTTATGCACATCAATATAAATTTTCTGATTATGACATTCCGTGAAAGAGGCGGAACCTTCAATTTTCAAATCCTTTCCAATTTCTTGAAGTTGCTGCCTTTCGTCATTCCCTTGGGAAAATAGTTTAGCACCATCCTCTGTGGCAATGGGTTCTAATGGAATTTCAAGAGTCAAACTATCATCATAATCTAATTCAATATCCCAGGGCTCCTTTGGTTCAGATGGAATAGACATTTCATTTGCATAGACAGATTCCTTTTCCCTCTTAACACGATCTGACTGAAATTCCACTTCTTTACTTTCTTGCCCACTAGCAAACCTCCAAGAAGGATCAATCCTCATCTCTACAAAAAATAAAAGAATGTCAGAAAGATAAGTAAATTAAACAGAAAGGCAAGAATCTAAAACTCCATTAGTACTCAATAACAAGAACAGCTTGAAATTTTCTTTTCACTGCATAGATAGTTATTTTGTAGAGGATTTATATAGTTAAAAGCAATAGCCACCTGGAGGAGTAACCCAAGGAACTGGAGTCATTCCAAACTGTTCACTCATTCTTGATAATGGCTCATCTATGAAATTCTCTTTATAAATTTGAGGAGCTACAAATTGTTCAACCATGGTTAATGAAGCTTCTTGCACCAGCAAGTTCTTTCCTGTCTCCTCTTCAAGATTGTCCTTGAGAATATGAATCTTTCTAAACTGTTCATTCATAATCAATGACGGTTCTTGAATCATCAAACTCTTTCCTGTATCATGTATTTGATTCTCTATCGGGTTATGAAACTCTCCCAAATGTATTGGCACGTTCTTTATTGTCTCCTCTACAAGATTACTGCTGTTCACATCTTGTAGACTATCTTGGCAACCTCGTAATGGGACCTCTAAAATACTGGACTCTTGTTGACCAGCTTTGCTACAACCAGCTTTTTTACGATCTCTGTGAGAAAATGAGCGTGTAACACCTGATTCTGAAGGCTTTGCTTTCTCCAAATGACCATCTTCAACCTTTAAGATATCAGACTCACTGTTCCTACTTTTCAACAACTGAGCTCTCCTTTTTGCCTTCTGAATATCATCAGCGGAAAGTGGACGCGAGCAAGTTTTTGAAATTACTCCTATATTCATTTTTCTCCTGCCCATTACTGTGGTAGGATCTTCTACCAAGAGGACTTTTCTGCGTTCTTTAGTTTCTATGATTGTAGTCAAGGAGACAACATACAAATGGTGACAACAATTTCAGCATATGAGGATTGTGTTAAAAAAGAGATATGAAACAATTCTTATTGAATTCCAACTACGTTACTGGGTATTGCTGGTAAAGCCTGGGTCCTGGTACAGGTATGGCCCTGGGTACGGCTTGTGTACTTCCTGAGTGCCTGAGTTCACTTTAAGGACCCACAGCAAACCTGGTCACCCAGGAGGTACCCAAGCAAATATACCAAAATACGTGCATGCATATTAAATAAAATATGCAGTACTTTTAAATTCTCATCAAATCTCTGTATGAATATAACAAGCAAATCTCTATTTGAAGCTTTGTACACCTTATCGGCTTCGGCCCATTACCTATCAAAGAACAGAAAATAAAAAATAAAAAATAAAAAAATCTCTATTTGAAGCCTTTAAATATTTAGAAGCAAAATATGAAATACCCAAGACTGTGTATGATGCTTCTGATGAAGAATATGAATATTAAATGTTGATTGTAATTTGAATTTTCATTGTGTAATGACAATTTTAGACTTATTTTCATTTTTGCAAATTATCAATATGAGGTATTTAATGTATATATATATATATAGTCCTGTACCCATACCCAAGCGGAAAAAAAATTGTCGTACCAGGTTCCGGTTCTGGTACCCAAATCGGCAACATCTTAAAATTCCAATATGTGAATCCAATAATATATTCTTGCAATTTGATGGAATGCATGAGATAAATGTTTCTTAATATTAGTATTTTGAGAAATCGAATAGAGAAATAGAATGAGTATCATCCACATCAGAGGGCATATCTACTTGTTTGGGCCACCTGCTATGAATTCAAAAACACCAAACAAGTGTTGTTTGTAACTAGGTAAGATGGGTTCGGATTGCCTTAAGGCAACATCCGAACCCATATATGATTGGGTCCTATCCTAAAGGGGTAACGTGCCCCCAAGTTGAGCCCAGCCCTATACCTACACGCCACAATAAATAAATTGGCGCCAAAAGGAGGAAGGCCGACTTGGAGTTAATAAAGGTTAAGGACTCATATAAATTAAGTCAACTTGCAAATACAATTCAGTCATCCATGAAATCAGCGAATTAGCTCTGCAAACAAGAGGTGCAAAATCACTAAAGAAGGTTGTGCGAATTTATCCAAGGATTGGGCGAACTTATTCAAGAGGATATAGGGCATTTTGGTGCAGTCTTGAAGCATGCAAAAAGGGCAGATCTGATACATAAAGATCAGATTCAGAAAAGCAAGCTAAGTATTGTATTTGTGCAATAAGAAAAATACATAATCTGACCTGTGGGTCTTTAATGCTGGGTTTTTTCCTCCTTGGAGGTTTTCCTAGGGTATTTGTGTTTGTCTCTTGATTCCTTGTTTCATTCTTGAATTTACTTGATTATAGTTTACTAAATTACAAATCTGATTAATAAACTAGGGCATGATTAAATGTTACAAATCTGATTACTGATCTAGGGCACGAATTTAACATGGTATCAGAGCTAACGTTATACTAACCCCCAGATTTCAATAAGCTCTCACCTTCAGGTTGTTGTTCGTCTTTTATTAAGATAATGACAAGGGTGAAGTTAGAGGGCATCATCGGGTCCTCATCAAGGAGTCATTCTTTGATTCATTAAAGATTGTGGAGATTCGAGTGAAGAACCAAAGAAGGAAGTAACTGATATTTCTCCTTTTAGATTTTTAGATCTCTGGAATGCAAAGTGTATACTGTGGAGTTATTACCTTATTCAGACCTTTAGAGTTGTTGATTTTCAGAATTGGTCTAAACCCTAGATTGGTATATATTTCATGATTCTTAACCCTTGATGTGATCCGATCCAATTTTAATAATGATTGAATCTTTGATGGTATGGTAGATTTATTTTGCTACTAGACATGCAACTACTATTTTGTATTGCTAACAAAATCAGTTGTATTCCCACCAATCTTCAAACCCTAGCTGACTGTGCTAAGGCACATCAAGAGGAGATTGTGAATTATGGCTTTTGAAGATAGATTACAAAGATAGCTTCTTTTGGGGAAGCTTTCGGTTCCAGTGTCAGTGTTATCTAAACATCAACAGGTGTATTTTTCTTAATTCTTTATTAACTTTGTGATGAGAGACTTTATGATAATTAAAGGTTAAGTATTCCTGTTGAATAACTTTGTCAATTTGTTTATATGGGGTTTCTTTGTCAAGTTGTAATAATAAGGGTTTCATTATCAATATTTGCTTCTTATGGGTTTGTGCTTACTTAGTTTTGTAAAACCCCTGTTGGGTTGTGTGAAAGGAAAATGATATTCTCTTTGAATTAACCCGTGTTGGGCCAATCATGTTTTGAGGTTCCCTGTGACAGGTGTTTATCCTTGTAGGTCTACAAGCAAGTTCGTGCCTGTGTTATCCCGAGTTACCATCCTTATATCATCCCTGTTGCATTCAAGCTCATGTCATTAAATGTTGTGACAAATGCAGTTTTATTATGTGTCAGTTATCTGTTAAAATAACTGCATGACAGGTTGCTTTCAGTTAATTGGTTATGATGATGCTCTTTCCTAGATAACAGAAGTTAGAATGTATTGTTGTAAATAGCATATGTAGGAAGAGTGAAAGATGAACAAGTCAGTGGTCTCCTTCTGTGATTAGCATTGAGATCTCTTCAAGCTGAGGTAAGCATTTTACTCGTTAATTTCTTCTACTTCCACCAAAGCTGAATATAATTAGGATCTTGTTCAGCAAAGTATGAAGATTTTGTTCTACTCGATATTTATCAATCATATGTATGTAGTCATACTATATCTTGTGATTGGGTTTCTAAGAAATCTCAATTTCAGTTGTTCAGTTTGAAAGATGATTTGACTTATGTATTTTGCTTGCTTAAATCTGATCATTTCAGGCATGGTTGTATCTCAGCCTCTCGGGGTTAAAGATGAAGGTTTTCTGAAAATTCACCTTACAGAAGGTGAAAGTAAGAGAAAAGCAAGTAGCATCTTCAGTGTTATATGATTTCTGGTTCCTTTATTGATTCTTATTTGATTAAGGATTAAGAGGGAGTCCTATCTTCAATAAAGACTTAGTATTAAAGAATTGACAATCATTTGTTAAGTCTAGGGTTTTATAAAGTTCTAACTTCCTTTCTTAAAGTATTTTGGTTTTTGATGTGATGATTTAACTCTATTCTCATCATTGGAATATAAGGAATAATTAGCACAAGGATCTAAATTTATTGTCTTCTAGGATTAGAAATATGTCAAGGATCTAACCAAATTATTCCAAGTCAAGTATACTTTTGATATTTAGAATAGTGGATTGTAAACCTTTATGAAAACTAACATAAAGATTGAGGATGTCTGTAGCAAAGTCTGATTTTGCAAATCCATCTGAAGACAAGCAGCTGATTGGTGGATGCCTCATCTAATTCATGATCAAGGTTGAAGCATGTTGTTGCTGCCAAGCATATCTTGTTGCATTTTGAAATCTCAAATGATTGTGAACAGAAGACTGTAATCACCTCAGAAGGCTAACTCAGATTCTGAAGTGTCTCAGATAAGGGAAGTCACTTCAATCTCTTGTTGTAACTTGGATACCCTATGATCTCTTAGGACTACAGCAAACAGTCCTCAGTCATACTGAGTACTGCTGAAGCTGAATTCATTGGAGCATGAATTGTATCAAGGAAATTGTGTGGTTTTTCAAATTCTTGTTGAATGGTTTCTTATAATTATTTATTATTAGAGTCCTATAGAGATACCTGAAAATTCAGTGTCTTATGGCAGGATAATCTTGTGTTGCAAATGTTCTCACCAAGTCTTTTGAAGCTTGAGTACTTCAGAAGATAGACTTGAAGCTGTGGAGAACATCGCCTTGATTGAGAAGGAGTCTCAGCCTCAGTGATGCATTGTGCTGGATAAAAAGTGTACTAGATAGAAGATTATGTTTATTCATTCTTTGCTTGTGTGCAAAATGGAGGACTATGGTTTATGTAACTTCATTCTATGCTTGTGAGCAAGATGAAAGATTATGATTTTCTGATGTTACATTCTTCTCTGGGAGAAGATTGAGGTAAAGGTAATGCATTCTTCTCTGGGAGAAGATTAAGGAGAATACTCGTGTGCAAATAAAGTTGGCGCTGCAGTCTTCTCTGAGAGAAGATTGAAATGGAAGCTCTTCATCATTCTTAGCAGGCAATGAATGGTGTATATGCATGATAGATATCATGGAAAGAGTCCATGATGTGCATATATATACTTGTGTTCGTATTCATGTCTTGCAGGTGTACATGATAAAGTTCTAGATTCATCCTCTACAGGCAAGGCAAGATGAATATTATAAAAGGATCCATGATGAGTTACCATTATGAGATTCGGTTACTTATTACTTATGGTTACTGGCTACTTGTTGTGATCCTCTCTAAGGAGTGTTGGCTGAGTTCAGATTACAGATTGCACAATGAATGTATCAGGAAAAGTACTTCGGGTATCTGCTTCAACTTGGGCTCTGCAGTGATCTCTTGGGCATGTAGAAAGCAATCTTCCGTAGCATTGAGCACTGCAGAAGTTGAGTACATTGCAGCATCTGTTGCATCCAGATAAGCATTGTGGCTTCACAAACTCCTTGTTGGATTATTTGGTCACGCTAGTGGTCCTACCACCATTCATTGTGATAATCAAAGCTGTATAAAGATGTCAGTAAATCCTGTGTTCCATGACCGGTCCAAACATGTGGAAACGCACTATCACTTCATTCGGGATATGGTGCAAAGAGGCGGCATTCAACTAAAGTACATTAGCACAGATGATCAGGTTGCGGACATTCTTACCAAACCCTTATCCAGGGTGAAGTTCGAATACTTCAGAGACAGACTTGGTATTGTGGAAAATGAAACCCTGATTGAGAGTGAGCTCCAATCTCAGTGACTCTATCTGTTGTGCTTTGATCATTCTTTGTTTGTGTGCAAGAATGAAAAGCATCCAATCTATGCTTGTGTGCTAGATGGAAAATTGTAAAGACCCACTTGTATTACACTTTCTATGCTTGTGTGCTAGAACCATCTTATGCTTGTGTGCTAGAACCATCCTATGCTTGTGTGCTAGATGGAACTCTAAAGGTTCAGATTATGTATTCTCTTCTTCCCTAGTTAAGAGGGAGAGTTGTTTGTAACTAGGTAAGATGGGTTCGGATTGCCTTAAGGCAACATCCGAACCCATATAGGACTGGGTCCTATCCTAAAGGGGTAACGTGCCCCCAAGTTGAGCCCAGCCCTATACCTACACGCCACCCTAAAATACTCCACGCCACAATAAATAAATTGGAGCCAAAAGGAGGAAGGCCGACTTGGAGTTAATAAAGGTTAAGGACTCATATAAATTAAGTCAACTTGCAAATACAATTCAATCATCCATGAAATCAGCGAATTAGCTTTGCAAACAAGAGGTGCGAAATCACTAAAGAAGGTTGTGTGAATTTATCCAAGGATTGTGCGAACTTATTCAAGAGGATATAGGGCATTTTGGTGCAGTCTTGAAGCATGCGAAAAGGGCAGATCTGATACATAAAGATCAGATTCAGAAAAGCAAGCTAAGTATTGTATTTGTGCAATAAGAGTGAATACATAATCTGACCTATGGGTCTTTAATGCTGGGTTTTTTCCTCCTTGGAGTTCCCAGGGTATTTGTGTTTGTCTCTTGATTCCTTGTTTCATTCTTGAATTTACTTGATTATAGTTTACTAAATTACAAATCTGATTAATAAACTAGGGCATGATTAAATGTTACAAATCTGATTACTGATCTAGGGCACGAATTTAACAAGCTGGCTGAAATTTATACCTCAAAACTTGTCTAGGAATTTTGTGAATATCTTTTCGCATTCGATTCATTTTAGTATGAGAAATGCAGTATATGAGCATTTTCCAAGTAGCTAAGACATACTGGAAATATGAGAACCAAAATGTGCAGGAAAATAGCAATAAACATGTTTTTATTTTTGTTACAGCAGGCATGATATGTAATAACATATGCCAACATTGTAAAGTTTATTCAATTTTCAATTGAAGAACAAGTTATATTTCAATGATGCAATGTTATTATTACTTGCAGATTCACTGTCTAACAATGTCTGATTTTATTTGCAGGCTGTGGGAGAGAGATCATTTGATATTTTCTATGTCTTCTCCAATTAAACTTATCGGTCTATATATGAGAATGAACCGATCAATGAATGACTCGATCGGTCATATCTTTTGGACATGACCGACCAAGGCATTCATTGGTTGGTGCCTCTTCAATATAATCACATCCGAAATTGGTTTTAGTTTGGCATTTAACAAACACTATTCATAAGCAACCCGATAGTGAATCGGTGTTATTAACAAAGCCGAGTTTAATTTATGTTACCTGATAAATGCATTGCGGGTTTATAACATAACAATAACATTATATGTTATCGGGTTAATACCCTGATAACATATTAATGTCGATTCATGCTATCAGGTTTATTAGCCCGATAGCATATAGATTAATGCTTAACATATATGCACAGTGTTAACAATTGCTAATGACATAATAATCAGTGACAACATTATAATTTTGTCAATCATCTAATAAAACCCGATAATCATATTCAAATCGGAAAGCATAAAATAGATGAATAAACTATAACAGATTTAAGGAGATCAATTGTAACTATCAAATAGAGTGATGGTTAGAGATGTCTTATCTTGCAGAAGCTATTATGCATTAACACTCCCTCTTAGCTTTGGAAGATAGATAAAGCAACCTGCATCACATTTCTCTTTCATAACCAGAATTTCTAATGTAGTTTATAATGTCAATCTCCAAGAGTTCATATCACCTAAACATATGACATGAGGTATCATCAAAGCATATGATACAAGAAACCATATCAACTAAGCACATGACATGGAGTATCACCTAAACATGTGATACAAAAGATTCATCATCTTGTGATGACAAGATATCACCCGAACACGTGATATCAGTATTGCCTAAACACGCAATACTTAAGGATAAACATATGAGGATGATTAAATTCTCATCTTATCCAAGTTGTGGTATGTGCACTAACATTTTATACAAATGTTTTACCACAACAAAGTCATGGCACCTCCATGACATACCAGAGATCCAACATGATAATTGGTTTGAACATCATAAGATCGACACCTTATAATGTCTACATACAAGTGTTCATTATCTTGAGAGATCGTCGCCTCTTAGATATGAACCCAGGGGATAAAATCCAAAATATAAGTAGAGATTACAAAGCAAATTACCTTTCTATCATACCTAAACCTTTTCTGAAGTGATCAACCTTCACTCTGGAAAGAGGTTTGGTCAAAATATCTGCAGTCCGATCTCCTGTACAAACATATTCTAATTGGATCACATTCCTGTCTACCATATCTCCCACATAGTGGTATGGAATCTCAATATGCTTGGATTTGTTGTGAAACACTGGATTTACTGAAAGTTTTATGCAGCTCTGATTGTCACAATGTATAATAGTAGGTTTCATAGGCTCTCCAAACAATCCCACAAGCAACTTCCTAAGCCACACTGCCTCTTGAGCAGCCATGGAAGCTGCAATGTATTCGGCTTCGGTGGAACTCTGAGCTACAGAAGACTGCTTTCTGCTGATCCAGGATATCATGGCTGAACCTAAACTGAAGCAACACCCTGAAGTGTTTTTCCTATCAGTCACACTTCCAGCCCAATCTGAGTCTGTAAATCCGTGTAGGTCTAGATCAACTTTCTCATATTTGAGACCAAAGTTTAGAGTGCCTTGTAAGTATCTCATAATGTGTTTTACTGCAATCATGTGGATCTCCTTAGGCTCACACATAAACTAACTTAAGGCATTGACTGCATAACAGATATCTGGCCTTGTATTTACCAGGTACATCAAGGACCCAATCATCTGCCTGTATTGAGTAGGATCAGTGGATTGTGACTCTGTTGCTGGTTCCTTAAGTTTATGTAAATTTGTCTCCATGGGAGAGGTCATAGGTTTGCAGTTTAGCATTTTGAATCTCTTCAAAATGTCCAGGTATACTTGCCTTGGTTTAGTATAATGTTATCAGAATTCTGCCATATTTCCAAACCTAGGAAGTAATGATGGAGTCCCAAGTCCTTCATATCAAATTCTTTAGATAGATCTTTCTTGCATTGATCTATAAGGTGATCTTCTCCTGTGATTAATAAGTCATCAACATATAGAATCAATATTAGCATATCACCTTTATTTTGTTTCTAGTAGAGATTAGGATCTGAGAGATAGGTGTCAATTCTTTCATACCAGGCTCTGGGAGCCTGTTTAAGCCCATAGAGAGTTTTCGTGAGTCTACACACATGAGACTCTGCATCATGAATTTCAAACCCTTCAAGTTGCTCTAGGTAGACTTCTTCTGAGATCTCACCATTAAGAAATGTTGTCTTAACATCCATCTGGTGCACCTTCCACCCTTTTGCTGCTGCAATGGCTAGTACTGCTCTTAATGAGGTATATCTGGCTACAGGTGCAAAGGTTTCTTCATAATCTATCCATTCCCTTTGAGAGAACCCTCTAGCTACAAATCTGGCCTTGTGCTTTTCAATACTGCCATCTGCAGCATGTTTGATCTTGAAAAGCCATTTAGATGAAACAACAGATTTCTTAGTAGGCCTAGGAACAATCTCCCAAACATCATTCTTCATAATGGACTGATACTCTTCAGACATGGCATCCTTCCATACTTGATGTTTAAGTGCATCTGATACATTGTTTGATTCAGCTTTAGAGAGATCATTCATAAGGGCAACATAGCTAGTGAATTTATTAGGTCTTTTGCTTTCCCTGAAGGTTTCTAAAGGAGCAGCAAACTTTTGAGCTTCTGCTACAGTCTTGGTGGCCCATAGTGGTCTTTTCTTGAGGTTTTCTCTAGGTGGGTTTTGAGTTTCACCTATAGTTTCCTCAAGATTCTCCCTCTGAAGCTCAGGAGTAGGATCTTCTTCTATGTTAGGAGTAGGGATATAGATTTCAGGCTCTATTGTACTTTGGGCTCTTTTGAAGGCTAAGTCTTCTTCAAAGATTACATCCCCACAAAGTTCAACATTTCTCTGACCTTGTATATAGATTCTATAGGCCTTGGATGTTTCACTATATCCTACAAGTATTCCCCTTTTTCCAGAAGATTCTAGTTTCAGTCTTTTCTCTTTAGGTACATGTATATAGACAAGACACCCAAATATCCTAAGGTGGCTGATATCTGGCTTTATTTTAGTAAAGAATTCCTCAGGAGTTTTATCTTCAAGATGGGAGTGAGGACATTTGTTTTGTATATACACAGCAGTGCTAGTTGCTTCTGCCCAAAGATTGACATTTAGATTTTGATCAAGAATCATGGCTTTGGCAGCTTCTACAATTGTCCTATTTTTCCTCTCAGCTACCCCATTTTGTTGAGGATTATAAGGTATTGTTAACTCCCTCTTAATCCCTGAATTTTTACAAAAATCTTTAAATAATTATGATGTGTATTCCCCCCCATTATCAGTTCTTAGGGTTTTAATTTTATTTCCTGAGTATTTCTCTGTTAGTAATTTAAACTCTTTAAACCTATTGAGAATCTCTTCTGATTCTTTACACTTCAGAAGGTAGATCCAAATTTTCCTAGAGTAGTCATCAACAAATATTACATAATACAAAAAAAACCCTAGAAAGGGTACGGGCATAGGTCCACATACATTAGAATGAACTAACTCTAAAACTTTGCTTGTCTTCCTAGTACTATTTTGAAAGGCACCCTTGGTATTTTTACCTAGGGCACATCCCTTGCATGCCTCTGAATGATATTGCTTCAACTTAGGTAGACCTATGACAAGGTTTCCCATAGATGATAAAGCTCTATAATTCAGGTGGCCTACTTCATTTGCATTTGTGGCTTCATGAATTAGGGCTAGGTTGTGCTCTGTGCATAGCTCATACAAATAGCCTCGTCTTTGACCAATGACTTTAGCTTTCTTGATGGAAGAATTCCTTGGCCAAGCCAACACCTTGTTTTCCATGAAGGTTACTTTGTATCCGTTATCTTCTAGTGCTGATATGGAGACTAGATTTCTCTTGATGTCAGGGACATATAGTACTCCTTCGAGTTGCAATGATATGCCTATCTTTAGTTTGATGGTGCAGGATCCAATTCCTCTAACTGGATGTGAGGAATCATCTAATCATCTCCGATAGTCACTTCCTCATCATTCTCCTCTATCATGGAGTCTAGCACTTCTCTAAACCTTGTAATGTGTTTGGATGAGCCACTGTCGATCACCTAGGAGTTAGACTTGTTTGTTGCATGGCTTGTAAGTGCTGAGTAGAGGACATAGTTTTCAGAGTCATCTTCTCTTTTGGATTTTCCTGCTTTGGCAAATGTGGCTTGAAGTTTGGCTCTCTCCGGACATTTTGCAACATAGTGCCCGAATTTGTCACACCTATAGCATTGAATATGTGATAGGTCTTTCTTTGAAGTGTTCTTGCCTTGATGACCTTTCCTCTTCCTAAATTGCTTCTTCTTGGTTTTCTTATTTGTGTTAGTATTTAGGACTTAAAGGTCTTCGTCTATGTTCTTTTGTTTTATTCTCATCTTGTTCAATCTTGTTTCTTCTTGGAGACAATCATCTCTTAATCTTTCAAACTTAGGATATTCGGACCTTGCACTAATGCCTTGAACTAATGTACTCCATCCACTAGGCAACCCATCTAGAGCAATGAGTGTTAACTCTTTGCTTTGGATCTCATAATCAAGAGTTGCTAGTTCATCTCTTAGGGTTGATATCCGCATAAAGTAGGCATTGATTGTCTCCCCTTTGTTCCTGGTGATATGATTTATCTCTCGTTTTAATGCTAGAGTTCGACTTGCATTTGATATCTCAAATGTGCTTTCGAGTGTTTTGAACATTTTATAGGCCGTCTGATGTTTCCTTATGATGGGCATTATGTTGTTTCTCACCCCATCAACTATTATTTTAATGGTCTTTTCATTTCCCTCAATCCATGCTGCTTTGTCACGTTCATTTTCAAGTTGTGCATTTTCAGTTTGAACAAATGAATCCACTTTGTTCTCCCTTAAGATCATCTTGATTCTGAACTTCCAAGCTGAAAAATCATCACCACCTCTGAGTCTGTCTTCGAATCTGATAGCGCTGGCCATTTGAGAAATGTGATGTAGTATATAACCTTGTTCTTAAATTATTCACAAAATCGAATAGCCTCGGGTTCGATCAACTATAGCTCTGATACCATGTAAAGATTATTCAATTTTCAATTGAAGAACAAGTTATATTTTCAATGATGCAATGTTATTATTACTTGCAGATTTACTGTCTAACGATGTCTGATTTTATTTGCAGGCTGTGGGAGAGAGATCATTTGATATTTTCTCTGTCTTCTCCATTTAAACTTATCGGTCTATAGATGAGAATGAACCGATCAATGAATGACTTGATCGGTCATGTCCAAAAGACATGACTGACCAAGGCATTCATTGGTTGGTGCCTCTTCAATATAATCACATCCGAAATCGGTTTTAGTTTGGCATTTAACAAACACTATTCATAAGCAACCCGATAGTGAATCAGTGTTATTAACAAAGCCGAGTTCAATTTATGTTACCCGATAAATGCATTGCGGGTTTATAACATAACAATAACATTATATGTTATCGGGTTTAATTCCCTGATAACATATTAATGTCAATTAATAAATGAATCGACATTAATATGCTATCAGGTTTATTAGCCCGATAGCATATAGATTAATGCTTAACATATATGCACAGTGTTAACAATTGCTAATGACATAATAATCAGTGAAAACATTATAATTTTGTCAATCATCTAATAAAACCCGATAATCATATTCAAATCGGAAAGCATAAAATAGATGAATAAACTATAACAGATTTAAGGAGATCAATTGTAACTATCAAATAGAGTGATGGTTAGAGATGTCTTATCTTGCAGAAGCTATTATGCATTAACAAACATAAGCTTTAAATAGAAAGAGAAAAATTGAAGTACAGAATTATCAAGAAATCATAGTTAGGCAGATTATGAATTACACACCACATGAAATGGAATATGCCATTGATGTTATCTTCAAAAATTTGCATTTAGAAAAGGAAAATCAAGCTTAACTGTTTACAATTGAGGGTGAATAACTGATTGGTTCCATGAATTCTCAGTGACTAGATATTGTAAGCATTATTACAAAAATTGAAATTTGTTCAGATAAATCATGACTCTGCCTCAAAGACAATTAAAACTTTTAAAAATCATGATTTCCTGAATTTATTGGTCAATGCCATTGTTGACCCCAAAATCATGATAAATTGCAATTTGCAATTAATTGTGATATTTAAACTGTATACCAAAACTTCTGATTAAAATAAATAAATCAAAGCATATTCAGAAAAAATTTGACAGATCATCTGCATTTGATTGTACAAGATTGGTTTTTTCAATCAAACTGGATAGACTTTCATCAGCTTTACACCCTCAGTGAATCAGACCTATCATTTCTGCCCACTAGGTAAGGTCCTCAAAGTTTTTTTAATTATTATTTGATTTTAAATTTTTCTTTAGTTCATGTCATTGTTGAAAAACTCAGACTTGGTAGCATAAAATTTTGACTCAGACTCAGGACTTGGAAAAAAAAATGGAAAAGTTAAACCCAAAAAAAATCTTTTGACCCAACTTGGACAACATTCACACCCCCAACTCCCTAGAAAACCTCCCCCAATAGTTTGCACAAAGTCCAAACATTTTTTATTTCATGTGAGACATCTATGAACTTCAAGAACACCAATGTGCCGCTCAAAGCCACTAAAACGATAATGGGATTCTTGTTCTTGCTATCTATCCATCGATCTGATATCAACTACAACCCCTGTATTTTAACAGATGGTCCTAGCGATGGATCACTAGTATCCTTAGTTGTTAAAGTCTTAAGATCGCTTACATTCCAAATGACTCACATGTGATGAAGATGACCTCTCCATCTGAGGGATGTCAAGGCAATTGATTAAAAACTAGATTGATTGATTTAGAGAAGCATGGACCCTGCACTTCCTCATTATAATCTGTGGCCCCCTGTAATTCCTAGCACTAGCAGCAAGGGTCATTAGCTCCCTCCAGTTCTTGTTAATTGTATTTTGTAGGTTGCCATCGTATAAAGAAGATTGTAATTGATTTTCAAGTTTGAACTTTAGAAACAAACTATGTAGTAATGTCCTGAAAACTAATGAAAAAAACATATTCCAAAATTCATGGTGTACTCTCTCTCTCTCCTAGTGCAATTAAATTGTGCTTAAATATAAAAAACAGCAATTCTCTTTTTTGCTGATTTTTCAATGTTTTTTAGATTCCCAATTAATTGACAAAACCCTTGTGTTTTGGTTTGCCAATTTATTCCCAAGAAAAAAATATGCTATTATAATTCTCAATAACTGTGAACATGTTAGAAAGGTATGTACTCAAGAATCAACAAATCCGAGAAGAATACAAAACTTTAATGTTACTTTTAGCTGTTAGAGTTAAACTATCACTTACACGTCCAATATTGAGTCAAAAACTTTATTTAGCTTCTTGCTCAAGGAAGATAAATTTCATATCTAAAGACAATCTTGAATCCATCCAAGGTTCTCACAAAAAATGAAAAAAGCCCATCAAAAATTAGATTCAAAGGCATATAAAGAAATCACCACTAATCCCATTGATGAAGGTTTTAATATACATGGTCATCTTTTTCAAATAATTATTCCATTATCATATCAATCTTCAGATTTATTGTTTATGTGCATGTTCATAATGCTTGCAATAGTTTGAATAAAAGAAGGCATCAATGCTTAAATGACAGATGCCATAAATCTATGCTCACACACCTTCTGAGGACATGTTGTGAAATACAACATACACCAGTCTCATACGCATGTAAAAGGATACGATCAAGAGAAAGGGCATGAGAAGGCCGTTTTTTTGAGCACTCAGAATCCAAAGTTTGCACAGAGCTTTGCAATAGCCTTGACTGCCTGCATGATTAAGATCCCACACAACTTTATCACTTTAAAAGCCTTGAATTATTGTTGTCAACAATATCATATAGCTAATACACCATTTGATAGGCATTAATGCAAAATGAGTTCATTCAAGTGAATATTCATTAAAATTTTATGATTTTTGCAGTGTGTATGTCATATAAAATTCTTTGGAATAAACTGCCTGTATGTTTTTATTCATCAACCTAATTTGTCATACAGCTTGAACAAATTACTATGATGACAGTTCAATAGTATGAACCGCAAATAAAAAACAAGCATGCACTTATCCAGAAGAATTTATTTCATAGAAAATAGAATCATCATCCTGTTAGTCGTTACATCTTCAAAGCACATTTGTATAGAACACTTACCTTGGTGAGTTGGTGCCTGTAATTGTGCGTACCAGCTTCATTTTCATACATTCATGAGAATCCTCCTGAAGAGAGCAATTCAAAGGTCACAACTTAGTTTGTCCTGAGCTGGTGAAAATGGGCATCATAATAATTTTTTGAAGGTTTCTATCCATAAAATACAAAAAAACATGCTTTTATAAACAGGAGGTTGAAACTTATAATACTAAGAATATTCCAGTTTGTTATATGAATATCCACATCTTTGCTAATAGATTCCCTCATTATAAACGTTTTGAAATACATAGAAGAAAACCAAAGACGTGTAATTAACCACTTGTCATGCATTTAAAAGCCAAAATGGCAAAACGATGCTGTAGATGGATAGGTGTATGCATGCCACACTAAGTTGCACCAGGGTTTGCAAATGAAAAGAGGGAAGGTCAATTTACCACAGCTTGACAATGGAGAATACACAAATTCAATGTGATGACACCAGGAATACCATACATGAGATACTAATGGCTATTAGGTTTTTCAGGCTTTTGCAGTGTCCATTGTTAAAGCAGCTTTTGGATATATTAAATGAAAGGAATTAAAAGATCTTGATGTTTTGGCCGCAACTTCAGAACCCATCACAATGAGAAATCCCCTAATGGCTAAAAATCTATACAACCAAGGGTATGCCCTTTCACTTTCAGCAGAAAGAGAATCAAAAATGGCTTCCAGTCTTTGCAAGACTATTGGAAGCAAGTTGCGCAGAGCCAAAGAGCCCCCAAATTGGTGCATACATAAAAAGGCTTTATGTAATTCATTGTTCATATGGAAAAGAATAAATAGGAAAGCAGGTTGTTCTATATGGTCCAGGATTAAGTAGCATTGTAGTGATACTGAAACCTCACCACAAGCAGAGGACACTGGTTGGAATTTGCAGAGAGAAAGACTAAACTTCCAGCAAAAAGATGACAATTATAATTAGAAAGTAGAGGAAGTCCTCAAAACAGAAAATACTAAAAATTTAAAATGGGATGATGGGTTCCGTTAAGATAATGGCAACCTCTCATACAATTGATCAAAACTTTTAAATGATAAAAAAGTACGAAGTACACATGGTTATGGGAATTGAATGATTACAGAGTAAAAGGCCACATAGCCTTGGTTGCATATAATGTATTGAACTTTAGAAAATTTCCCAACATAATCACTTTTTTCCCTTGACAACAGGTCCCAAAGTTGGGCCTGAAACATTGTTTTTGTTTTTCATGCAGTGCAACAAGAAGATACTTTCTGAAACTAATAACTACATTTTATAATGTTTAACCATCTAAAACATCTAAATAAATGCCATATACATTCAAAATTTCAATATAACCAAATGAACTATAATAGATTGAATTATGAAAATAAAAATTATTATAAATGCACAACAGTGATTTCTTAAACAACAATTGTAAAAACACAATTTCCTGCAACTTATTTTTCCTTACAGAATGCGCCACCCAGATATGAAGGGGTTTAAATTTTCCCTGTCCTTAATGAAAACCATTCAGTAGATTTAGGCACAAGCTAGCCATAAACAGAAGACTGGCAGCCATACATCCTCTTCTGTGCACTGCACAATCAACATCCCATCTACCCATCCTTGACCAAGGACCTAATGGGAATTGTAGGCACAAGGCCAAATATGTGCATCTTTTCAAAGCTCACTTTTGTTTTAAAAGACTTAATCCATTCCCCAACAGGGACTCATCAATGTTGAATTACTAACAATTTGAAATTTGAACTAAAATTTTAAAAACTTGGACACCTATCTCTTGAGAAATTTATTGTCATATATATACTAGTAGATTATCGATTGTAGAACCCCTTAAATATATTTGCATTTGTAACCACGTATTATAAGCAGGATAGTTCAACTAGCGATGGATAAGAAGCCTAAATCAATGTCTCAGTAAAAATTACTTGCACATTGAAGTAAGTGGCATTTATCTTAACACCTATTTTAAATTATTACAAACAAAACAATATCATATGTGAGACTTCAAGTTATTACCAACAAAACAATATCACATGTGCAACTTCAACCATATATTTTAACAATCAAATTCCAAACTTGACCCATTGTCTGGTTCCCAATAATAATAACACTATACAAAAACGCCTTATCAGATAAAAAACAATTGAAGAAAATTAAGACGGCAATTTACAATGCTGCTTGCCTTGACTCTTTTGTAATTATCATGATTTTCTTCCCTTGATGAATCATCCACCCTGCAAAATTAACGAGTTCAGATCTATATCAAAAAATCAGACAACTCAAGGAATTGAAAAATTGTCATACGGATAAAATCTAATCTATGATAGGTCAACAGGAGTGTGGTCGAGTGGTTTGTTCGTTTGGTTCTAATGATGGGGACCAATGTTCAACTCTCCCTAAAGGCATCTTAGTGTCGTAGTGCATGCTAAGTGAAGCCCTGCTAGAATTGCAGGTAGAATGCAGCCAAGTAGTGCTGGAGGATGTGGTATTGATGCCACCAAACAGTGCTTAAGGTTGCAGTGGGTGCAATACATGGTACAATTGTGGCAACAATAATCCTGCTGGAATTTAAAGATCGATAGATATATAGCAGCAACTATAAGTAGCAGGGCTGATAATCTCCAAAAAGCTAAAACAAGATGTGCCCCACTTCAAACCACATCTAGTAAACTAAAAGAAGATCTAGTCTGAAAAAATAACCTTTTCTTGGAAGAAATAACATCCCGTCCTTGCAGACCTGAAACATAGAGATGCAAATTGGAGAAATTCATAATTTTCAGTTTTCTTCATATAAATTGAGATTGCTACCAGCAATGTAACATATGCTTGAATAAAAATCTACCTCCTTTCTGTGCATGAACTTGAAAGCTTGAAGATGTAGCTTTCCTTCCACTTGGACTCTTCACAAACAGCTTGCTCCATCTTGTTAAGAGAACCCTCGCCCTGTTGGAGATGTCTGATCTTCAACCCACATCAACAAATTTGTGAAGGTCAAAAAAAAACATGTGTATGCTCAACAAAAATGTCAAATAAAACTAGATACATTAAGTCCTAAATTCAATTCCCTAAATTGCCAGCTTGAATATTATAGGATAATAAATGTGTTCATTAAATAATTTCTGTGAGATTCTACTAAGAAAGTATATTCAAAGAAAAAATGTGAACTCCACTCACAAATCTTAAGTAATAATCCTCACTTCGAAGTTTTGAAAAACAGATGTAAATTAATAGAGAGTTAGAAACAAGCCATCAACGCACTAACAGATACTAAAATTACTGTTTATTCGAATTTTAAACATTTTTTGAGCTCCTGAATACTCTTAAAATGAAGACATGTCGCACAATGCATGCAATGCTTAATAAAAAATCAATAATATGATATGCAATACCGATAATCATGTCATTGTTGTTTTGTAACTATAAAAGAAAATAGGGCTGGACCCTCACGCTACAAGAGGTAGCGTGTCCCTTTAGGGCTGACCCTAAAGGGAGAACACGCCTCACCTCATCTAACAGCAAACAATATAACATGTGGCCCCAAAAGGATTTTCAGCAAAACAATAAAAGGGTTTTTGGCGCCAAAGTTTATGAGGCCGACCACATATTGCATCCCCAGCAGCTCATATAAATAAAGAACATTTTGGTTGCAAATGAGATCATAAAGTTCAATCTGCTCTTAAAAGGAAAGGTGCGAATCTGCTCAAGAAGTGCGAATTATCTCCAGAAGGGTGTGATTTGCTTTGAAGCCTCTCCTTCCAAGGTGATCATCTTTAGGCCTGTATGCTGATGAAGAAGAAGATCTGTAGAACTTTGTTGTATCAGATCCGAACATTGCTGTTTGTATTCTACACAAAACTGAAGGTGATAGGTGCTGCTCTTATCTGCTGTTAAGGTGCTGTAACAAAAGCCCTATCTATGCATTGTATTGTTACAATCTAAAGTGAATACATAGTCAGACCTGTGGGTCTTTATAGCTGGGTTTTTCCTCATCAGAGGTTTTCCCAGGGTAAATGTTTTGAGTCTCTTGTGCACTTGCTTTGTTTTCATGCCTACTTAATCTGAAATTCATTTTATTAATTCTGATTTCTGATCTGAGACATAAAATTCTACAGTCATGACTCATTTTATATTTTGAATTACTTTTTAATTGTTATATAATAGTCAACAAATAAACAGGCTACACAATATAAGCCTCAGAGGCCAAAAGACCAGTCTGCTGGATACAGCAAGTAAACAACTGTGACCAACAAAAAACCAGCAAGGACTAAGATGACAAGCAGCACCTGGAGTACCATTTTGAATCATCAAACATCAGTAGTTCATTATTATTTAGAAACATTTTAATACAATAAAAGTGCAGTTGTGGTAAATTGTGCTTGTATATTTGTTATTTTTTGGGCATTCTATTTAGTATTTCCAACTCCTATTACAATTGACTCTAACTCCATACATTGTTTGGGTATTGTATTCTACGTGTGATATCTTTCTTGTCCTGATCTCTACACTTCCTTCCCTACAATGGGAGACTATTGCTTTCCCAAGTGATTTAAGTAATTTAGTTTTTATACTGCCACCTTAAATCAAACTAGTCGGTAGCACACAAAACTCCACCTTGTTGCAATCAGCCATCTACAGGACTACTCTATTTAAGAAGTTGATGTGTCATACATTCTATTTCCTAATAACAAATGCAAGTTGATCCATGTTTTAGCACATGTCAACAATATTGATGCCTTTTTTACTTCATTATATGTTTATTCTTCATAATATTCTCACATTGGAAACATCTCATTATAGTCAATATATATTACTATTTCAAAAATATATCACAAGGGAGTCATAAATTGCCCCTAAAAGACATCTATTGACCTTGCAAAATTCAAAGGCAAAAACAATTTGAAATCCTCCCATTCCATGACTTGAGGCAAGGGTTATCCAAGGAAATAATATAAACTAAACTTATTGTACTGGCTAAAACCATACCAAATGTAATGAAATGAAATAAAGTTATAAATTAATACTTCAATAATTATTCAGCAAACATCAGATACCAAATGTTTAATTAATGAAAGCCAATAATTATTAATTTCCTCAACTTTTCCTAATAATACTTTTCACTCTCTATCGTAGGCACCAACCCTCCTAGTACTCACCCACTCCCCCTCATGAGGGGGGTCACAACTCCCCAGTTCGGTCCAGGGGAGCTAAAGATGTACCAGAGGGCATCCAGTCAACATCAATAATGGAGGATTTTTTCAACAGAACAACTGGCCTACCTTTTTTATTTTTGTTTTCTGGACGGATGAGTTAACTAATGAAATCAACAGAAAGCAACATCAATTTCAGAACATAAATCTAACCCATGCACTTTTACAGAATAATATAATTATATATAATCAGATGCAACCCAGTGCATAAACAAACTAAATTAAAGTGTAACATACACAAGCTTCCATATTAGAAAATGAAGAAATTTAGAAAAGAATTAAGCCTCTTATATTAATTTTTTAATAGACCAAACTCCATGTAAAATCTCCTCCTTCCAGGAATATTTAGAATCCTGTTTATAAATATAGATTTCCCTTGGAAGAGAAACTCAAAATTCACATCTCTTCAAATTCTAAGAATTAACTGATCTGTAAAATGTTAAGAGATACTCCCCAAACAATCACCAATTACAGATTTCTTATTGTAAAATTTATACTACACCTTCAATCAACTGAATTCTTACTCTAGAAAGCTTTTAAGTTCAGTTTCAATGTTCAAAAATGTAATGAAAAATGGAATAAAATCGTAACACATCCATGCCCACAAAAGAGACTTAACAAACAGATACACCGGGAGAAACCCTTAAAAGAGTGAGCTCTTGCTCCTCATTCCATTAATATCCAGTCATATACAAGAGTTTATATGTCCAAGCGATGAATCGGAACTCTTAAACCAAGTTCTATGGAAACCCTTGTTCTCTTCCAACCATCAAATTTTGGACGAGGTGACGCTCATATTGAGAGCCAACCCTTGCAAAATGTGTTTCATGCTTCTTTAGCCTTTCCCATGTCCATCCTTGGGACCAAACTGAAGTCCATATGTTGGAAAGTCAAACTAAAGTATCCAAACCCTGCAAATTCTTCATTCTGTTCAACTTGTATGAAACTGCCACCTAATGACTACTGGCAGTTACACAACTGCCAGGGCAGTCAAGAAATTGCCTCCTGTTGGAAGCCAGCAGTTTTTTCTCCATTCAGTTTCTGCTCAGTTGAACATCTAATCCCTTGTTTTCTGGCAAGCTTGCGATGCTCTAAATCATCCCAAGGCTACCTCCTAATTGAGAACCGACATACTGGTTTCCAAAACAATCTTACTGATGAATCACAAGACAACTGGTGCAAGAGCACCTAGGTCCTAATTTTCTTGTTTTTGCAAATTTTGGCTTGTACTGACCTTAGCCAAGTAAGTAGTGAATAAGGACTCCAGGAGGGTCCAAGAGTGAGTATTTTGTCAAATGTAGGTCTAGGTGGAGTTCATTTTACCTAGGTTTGCATTTTTGTGAAAATAGTGAGTTTGAGTAGGTGTTTGGCCTTTTGTTGGTCAAAAGTGCTAAAAGTGAAAAAAAGCATTAGAGAGGGTTAAATAGGCCTTAGACATGTTTGAAATATCATATGTGATGACTGGATATAGGTCTCTTAGGTGGAAGAGATCAAAAGTGCAAAAATCATAAAATTGCAAAAAGTTGTCATGACAACTTTTGAAAGTTGTCATGACAATTTTTGTCCTGAAATTGGTTAGCGGTGGATTTGGGAACTTCCCAACGCCATGGAAGGACTCCACATGTGGGAAAGCTATATAAACCCCCTCTTGCACGTTTACCAAGGTTGGTGTACTTGGATTTTGAAAGCAATAATCAGAATACAAGATTTTGGACTGCACTTTTCATTGTTTTTGGTCAATTTTTGCATTCTTTGAAGGTTTAATGGATTGAATCCATGAATCCAATGATGGATTGAGGTTCACTAGTGTGTTGCAGAGTAGGCTTTTCATTTTCAAGCATTGTATTTAGCTTTTACTATTGTCTAAGTGATTTGATTCACAAGTAGCCAGTTTTGGCTTGTAAATAGTCATTCTCTTGTAAATATGGTTGCCCCATGAGTCCCACACGTGTTGCCATCACGACTAGTTGGGACATTGTAAATATGCAGGTTCAAGTGCTGGAGAAGTGTTTGGATATGACTGACACCTCATTCTAAGCGAGTCCAGGAGCAACCCGGTTAGAGAAGAAGAGGTGAAAAAGTGTTGAAGAGTGCAGAGGTGAATGCAAGAATACCATTTCTGAATTTGGAGGAGTTCATGGGGTTGGGGCAGACTTGTATGTACAAGGAGTTGTCTTGAAGAATCCATTTAATAGCAAAACCCCAAATTGCCTATTCACTGCCGGTTAAAGCCCTTGAAAACCCTACAAACCCTCATTTTGGGGTTCATACCTTGTACGGTCAGACCAAGGCCTAAAACCACAAAAATCTATTAGCCATGGGTGTATCATTGAAGAAAAGTTAAACTTGTTTGGGGGTTCTTTGAGTCATTTTCCTCCAAGCCCTAGAAAACCGGTCTAGGAGGCCTAATTAGGCCTAATTCCTTGTAGCTCTTTTCTGGGCAAGATTGTGAAACCAGTAGGAAATCTTAAGGTTGCAATCCACCAATGGACCCCATATGCACTAAAAACATGTTAGAAGACCTTATTACACCTCTGCAACATCTCATATCAATTAGGGGTCATTATGACAAGTTGAGGCTAAGAGGCAAGAATTGAGCACCTAAGAAGCACAGTGAATTGATGGGGTTCCTAACCAAAACACCTGAAGCAAACACCCTAGCAGGGACAAGAATCAAGCCCTAGAAGAGAGTGAGAGGGACTTGGAGGCCTAGAAAGCAACTAGACTTGGTGAGTTGGTGGAATTGAGCAACATCAACTTAGGAAGTGTTGAGCAGGCTAGGTTAATCCCATCAAATTGGTATCAGAGCCTACAAGATTTGGGCTAGTAAGGTTGATGTCCTTGTTGTGAGGAGAGACAGTTGGAGACAACATGGTGACCAATGCTGAATTGGCAAGGAAAGTGGAAGATCAGGAGGAAGAGAACAAGCTCTTGAAGGAAAAATTGGAAAAATTGGAAAGATGGAGAGTAAGCTTGGTGATATTGAGACCAAGGCAGAAGAAGTGTATGTAAAAGTGGAAGGAGTAGAAGGAAAGGGTAAAGAAGTGGCAGAGATAGACAAGATACCTGAACCTGATCCTATCTTAGAGCAAGAACCTTTCTTGAAGGCATTAAAGGCCTTGAGTGGCAAGTCACTAGAAGGATTGCCATTGTTCACTGGCAAGATGGAGGCAGAAGTGTTCCTAGAATGGATAGAAGGTATGGAGAACCACTTTGAGTGTGAATGCATAACTGAAGCCCAAAGAGTTAGGGTAGCCAAGTCCTGGATGAGGGGCGTTGCTCTTACATGGTGGCAGTTTGTACAAGATGAGAGGAAGAAAATGGGCAAAGCACCCATCTCTTCTTGGAAAGGGATGTTAGTTAAAATCAAAGAAGTCTATCTCCCTAATGACTATGAAGTGCAAATTCATAGGAAGAGGCAAAACTTAGGGTAGAAAGATCTTGATGTCAGTAGCTACACCGAAAAGTTTCACAAACTTAGCCTTAGATCTCATGTGGTAGAAGAGGAGAGTCTCAAGGTTGCTAGGTACCTAAATGGCCTACGGTGGAACATCCAAGAAGAAATCAGTTTGATGAGCCCAAAAACAGTTCATCAAACTTTTCAACTTGCCCTTAAGGTGGAACGAAAAACTGAAAAGAAGACATGACTCAAGCAACAATAGGGGCAGAGGTAAAGGAAAAGTAAATAGAGGCCATAAAGGAGGCTTTGGTGGAAGAAGTTCTAGACAAAGAACACAAGGAGAGTCTAAACTCATTGAGCAGCAAGATAGTGGCAGTAGTAGAGGAGGATTCAATAGAGGAAGGGGATCAAACAGTGGTTCCAGAGGAAGATCTAGTAGCCAAGGTAGAGGTTCCTCATACTTTGCAAAAATGAAGTGTTACCATTGTAACCAACTTGGTCATCCAGCATATAGGTGTCCAGAGAAGGGATTATCATCACATGGTGGTGAAAGAAGAGTGAGCTATCTTCAAGAAGAGTCTTCAAGCAGCAAGACTTCAGAAGTTGCCTTAGAATCAAAAGTAGGTGACAACTTGATGATAAGGAGAACTTTGATCAAAGAACCGGTCAGTGATCATTGATTCAGGGTCTACAGACAACATTGTGTCAGAAGAGGCAGTGAGCAAGCTCAAATTGCAGAGGATACCTCACAACAACCCTTATAGAGTCACCTGGTTGAACAAAGGACAACGTGTTCTTGTTAATGAGCAAGCATGGGTGGATTTTACCATTGGGAGGTATAAGAACAAGGTGTTATGTGATGTCTTACCCATGGATGCATGCCATCTTCTATTAGGAAGACCATGGCAATTTGATAGACAAGCTATCCATGATGGAGCCAAGAATGCATATTCATTCAAGAAGGATGGAGTCACATTCAAGATTCAGTCTATCCTTGAGGAAGGTGAAAAAAGGGCAGCAGGTCCTAATGTTCTTTTGGTGAGTGAAAAGCAGTTCTTAAAGACACTTGAGGAAGGTGAAGGCATAGGGTTTGCACTTGTGATGAAGCCCAAAGAAGAAGACAAGAAAGAGCAACAACATTTACCAATAGAGGTGCAAGAATTGTTGAAGAAATTCAAAGGTATAGTAAGTGAAAGACAGCCAGCCACCTTACCTCCTAAAAGAACCATAAGCCATCAAATAGACTTCATTCCCGAAGCATCCTTGCCTAATAAGGCAGCCTATAAAATGACTCCTCAACAAAACGTTGAAATTGCCAAGCAAATCCAAGAGCTCTTAGACCAAGGCCTAATTAGGAATAGTATTAGCCCTTGTGCTGTCCCTACCGTGTTGGCACCAAAAAAAGGTGGTACTTGGAGATTGTGTACTGATTCTAGAGCCATAAATAGGATCACCATCAGATATAGGTTCCCTATTCCTAGAATAGAAGACCTAATGGATTGTTTAGGGGAAGCCAAGTACTTTACCAAGATTGACCTTAAGAATGGCTATCATCAAATAAGAATCAAGGAGGGTGATGAATGGAAGACTGCATTTAAGACTACTGAAGGTCTTTATGAGTGGCTTGTAATGCCATTTGGCTTATCCAATGCTCCAAGCACCTTCATGAGACTCATGAATGAGGTGATGAAGGACTTCATAGGTAAATTTGTGGTAGTATATCTTGATGATATTCTCATTCTTAGTAAGGATAGAGCAGCACATATTAGTCATTTGCAAGATGTATTACAAAGATTATATGATGAGAAGCTAAACCATGAATTTGGAGAAATGTGAGTTTGTTAAGCAAGAATTGGTTTACCTTGGGTTTGTGTTATCTCAAGGAAACTTCAAGATGGACCCAAGCAAGGTTGAAGCCATTGTAAGTTGGCCTACTCCTAGATCAGCAACAGAGGTGAGAAGCTTCCATGGATTAGCCCAGTACTACCGGACGTTTATTAGGCAGTTCGGTGCTATATGTGCCCCAATGCTAGATACCATTAGAGGTGGTATGAAGGCCAAATTTCAATGGAATGAAGCAGCAAACAAAGGTTTTGAAACCTTGAAGGAGAAAATAGCCACCCAACCGATACTAGTGTTGCCTAGTTTTGAGAAACTTTTTATTGTAGAGTGTGATGCAAGCAATGTTGCAGTAGGTGCTGTCCTAAGACAGGAAGGAAGACCAGTAGCCTTCCATAGTGAGAAGCTAAGTGATGCTAAGAGGAAATACTCCTCTTATGATCTTGAGTTGTATGCTTTGGTGCAAGCATTGAGAAAATGGAGACACTATCTCCTACCCAAAGAATTTGTGGTGTACACGGATAACCAAGCATTGAGTTTTCTGAATTCCCAAGACAAACTCAGTCACAAACACATGAAATGGGTGGAGTATATGCAGGCCTATACTTTCACCATTAAGCACGAGAAAGGGCAGCAAAATCGTGTAGCTGATGCACTAAGTAGGAGGCTCTTGACAGTCCAAGAAATTCAGTTGAGAAGCATAGGTGTGGATAGTTTTAAAGATTTGTATGCAGAGGATGAAGACTTCTCAAGTGCTTACCAAGTATGCAAGGATTATCAAAATCATTTCCATAGTGAATACTCAGATTTCACTTTACAAAATGGGCTATTGTTCAAAGGTGGACAACTTTGTGTGCCTAAAGGCTCAATGAGGGAAAATCTTATACAAGAGAAACACAATGGCAGCCTTAGTGATTATTTTGGAGTCAATAAGACTCAAGAATTGGTTCAGAGATTCTATTATTGACCAAGGATGAATCAAGATGTGAAGAGGTATGTGGAGACTTGCATAGTTTGCCAAAAAGCTAAGGGTACTTCAACAAATGCCGGTTTGTATCAACCACTTCCCATCCCAAGTAGACCATGGGAATGCATTAGCATGGACTTTGTGGTAGGTTTGCCAAAGACAAAGCAAGGATATGACAGTATTTATGTCATTGTGGACAGATTTAGCAAAATGGCTCACTTTGTGCCTTGTAAGACCACTCATGATGCATGCCACATAGCTCAGTTGTTCTTTAAGGAAATAGTAAGGATACATGGTTTACCATTAAGTATAGTTTCAGATAGAGACTCCAAATTTACAAGTCGTTTTTGGAAAACATTATGGCAAAGCTTGGCACAAATCTCTCTTTTGGATCAGCCTACCATCCACAAATAGATGGGCAGACCGAGGTGGTGAATAGAAGTTTGGGAAACTTGTTGAGATGCCTTACCAAGGAGTATGGGCAGACATGGGATCAAGTACTTGCTCAATCTGAATATGCATACAATGACACCATAAATAGGACTATCGGTAAAAGCCCTTTTGATGTAGTCTATGGTGTGCACCCAAGAGGCATTTTTTAGTTGAGGGATTTAGGAAGTGCAGCAATCAGAAGTGGATATGCAGAGGACTTTGCTCAGTCCATGAAGGAGGTCCGTGAATCAGTTAGGCAAGCTTTGAAGGAGAACACAAGCAAAATAAATCAAAAAGTTGATGAAAAGAGGAGAAATCTACAATTTCAAGTGGGGGATCTTGTTATGGTGCACTTGAACAAAGCAAGGCTACAGCAAGGTGTGCCAAACAAGTTGCAGATGAGGAGGATAGGTCCATGTGCCATTCTAGCTAAGTATGGTGAAAATGCATACAAAGTAGATCTTCCTACTCACATAGGCTTGTCACCGGTTTTTAACATAGCAGACTTGGTTGCATACAAGGGGCCAGTCCGAGATGTAGAATGCAGTCCCACAGAGATTTTAGATGATGTGCATAACCTTCAGTTACCGGCCAAGCCTGATCCTAAGGCCGAGAAGGTGTTAAGTTCAAGAATTGCTAAGAAGACTAGGCATCAAGCCTATTGGGAGCACCTCATTAAATGGCAGGGAATGGATGATGCCGAGGCTACATGGGTGATGGAGTCAGAGTTCCAGAAGCTTGGCATTGATCCAACACTGATTCCTCAAGAGGTGAGATGATCTCTTTTTGTTAGGGAGAATGGTGCAGGAGCACCTAGGTCCTAATTTTCTTGTTTTTGCAAATTTTGGCTTGTACTGACCTTAGCCAAGTCAATAGTGATAAGGACTCCAAGAGGGTCCAAGAGTGAGTATTTTGTCAAATGTAGGTCTAGGTGGAGTTCATTTTACCTAGGTTTGCATTTTTGTGAAAATAGTGAGTTTGAGTAGGTGTTTGGCCTTTTGTTGGTCAAAAGTTCTAAAAGTGGGAAAAAGCATTAGAGAGGGTTAAATAGGCCTTAGACATGTTTGAAATGTCATATGTGATGACTGGATATAGGTCTCTTAGGTGGGACAGATCAAAAGTGCAAAAATCATAAAATTGCAAAAAGTTGTCATGACAACTTTTGAAAGTTGTCATGACAATTTTTGTCCTGAAATTGGTTAGTGGTGGATTTGGGAACTTCCCAACGCCATGGAAGAACTCCACACGTGGGAAAGTTATATAAACCCCCTCTTGCACGTTTACCAAGGTTGGTGTACTTGGATTTTGAAAGCAATAATCAGAATACAAGATTTTGGACTGCACTTTTCATTGCTTTTGGTCAATTTTTGCATTCTTTGAAGGTTTAATGGATTGAATCCATGAATCCAATGATGGATTGAGGTTCAGTAATGTGTTGCAGAGTAGGCTTTTCATTTTCAAGCATTGTATTTAGCTTTTACTATTGTCTAAGTGATTTGATTCACAAGTAGCCAGTTTTGGCTTGTAAATAGTCATTTTCTTGTAAATATGGTTGCCCCATGAGTCCCACACGTGCTGCAATCACAGCTAGTTGGGACATGGTTGGCAACCTTCTGTACATTGTAAATATGCAGGTTCAAGTGCTGGAGAAGTGCTTGGATATGACTACCCGGTTAGAGAAGAAGAGGTGAAAAAGTGTTGAAGAGTGCAGAGGTGAATGCAAGAATACCATTTCTGAATTTGGAGGAGTTCATGGGGTTGGGGCAGACTTGTATGTACAAGGAGTTGTCTTGAAGAATCCATTTAATAGCAAAACCCCAAATTGCCTATTCACTGCCGGTTAAAGCCCTTAAAAACCCTACAAACCCTCATTTTGGGGTTCATACCTTGTACGGTCAGACCAAGGCCTAAAACTACAAAAATCTATTAGCCATGGGTGTATCATTGAAGAAAAGTTAAACTTGTTTGGGGGTTCTTTGAGTCGTTTTCCTCCAAGCCCTAGAAAACCGGTCTAGGAGGCCTAATTCCTTGTAGCTATTTTCCGAGCAAGATTGTGAAACCGGTAGGAAATCTTAAGGTTGCAATCCACCAATGGACTCCATATGCACTAAAAACATGTTAGAAGACCTTATTACACCTCTGCAACATCTCATATCAATTGGGGGTCATTATGACAAGTTGAGGCTAAGAGGCCAGAATTGAGCACCTGAGAAGCACAGTGAATTGATGGGGTTCCTAATCAAAACACCTGAAGCAAACACCCTAGTAGGGACAAGAATCAAGCCCTAGAAGAGAGTGAGAGGAACTTGGAGGCCTAGAAAGCAACTAGGCTTGGTGAGTTGGTGGAATTGAGCAACATCAACTTAGAAGTGTTGAGCAGGCTAGGTTAATCCCATCAACAACAAGGCTTCCACAAGTTGCTGACTGGAAAATTTATTGAGGGAAAATAATTTTTATTTTAAAAAAATAATACAAGTTTATCTTTAAAATCTACCTGACTTTGACAAACCACCAATTTCACCTCAAAATACAAATTATAGAAAGACTAGGATAATGCTATAATAACTGTCAAGTACCATTACCATATATTTTACTGCCAATGCCTACAATTCACCTTTATAGACGAAGTGTAATAACCCCTAACTTTTGTTTTTTGAGAAGAACCCTTCAAATATGTCTCCTCACTTAGAACTAGGTTCTTTGGTATTTCACATGTCATTACAAAAAATCTAATTCTTAAACAATGACACTTTAAACTGTATAGAAATGCATCTTAAAGCAATAGTCAAATCTTAAAATACCCATCTTTTAATCCCCCTTTTCTATTGTCCTTCCAGCCATACTTCTAAAACTCAATAAGTACTTACAAGATTTCGAAACTGACAAATAAGTCACCTATGGCTCAAAAGCCCACCCATCAAACTTAACTAGCACAAAAACAATTCAAAGGGGCACTCTTTTATTGGCTTGAAGATTCAGCATTTCTTGACTAACATTCAAGAGAGTTCAAATCATAATAATTTCTTGAGCTGCTCTATTCTTCACAATGTGCTAGGTGCACAACCTTTTCTCAGAGGTACTGATTGGAATTGAGACAAGCACCATGAATGAGGACGGCTGCTGCAAATTGTTTGGTGCTATAACAATATATCATTCAATATCGGGAGTAGCCCATATTGGAATACATTGATAAAAGCATTGAACATATATGATAAAGGATATAAGATACTGACTTTGCATTATTTAAGTGAACCATTGCTAAATGAAGTTGTTTAATATATACAAATAATATTAAAAGACCAGAAGAGAATATAAAGGAAAAAGGGTTGAAGCATTTTAATTTATGGGCTGACAAATGGTGGCAATAGGACCCTAATTAACTTTCCAATGGCTTCCAAAGGCATATTGTTGTTCTTTGGGACTATAGATGTTGCACACAAAGTCAAGAATTCAAAGAGTTTAAGCAACTTGTTGGAAGCGATGTTGTTAATGTTGTCACCATATGTAGCCACATGGAGACGTATTCAAGAGATGAATCTCAATAGTTGTGGGGCCCTTGTATTATACCCATTATACATTAATCCAATACTTGAGGATATAGGGATAACTGGATGAGTCCAAAGTGTAGTTGAAGACACAATAAACATCACAAAATTTATCTAGAACCAAACTCCAATGCTTAGCTTGATGAGAGCACAGCAAAAGGAAGGAGCCTATGCAATCAATGGTCACAATATTTGCCAAAAACTCTATCACATTGTAAAGCATTACAAGGGCACTACTGTCAACATGGCAAAAATCGTATTGCTACAACTCTATCCGGCCAACACAGAATAGAATGTTATCGCTGAGTATCCTATCCTCTCTTGAAATAAGGGATCCCTAATGCTGTTTTAGTTGATCAAAGGGGACAACCTCAAGGTTCCAAATGTCAGGTCATGACTGCGGGATAACTCAACGGTTGATGTGTTTTGAGGGAGCACAAGGGGCCTACACCTCCGCCTTGGTGAAATTCAGGAATTCTAATGAAAATTCGTGATTCTAGGTGCTTTGCTTCTCTCCTCAATTGGGCAGATCAAACAAAATTGGGGGGTCCCCTGCAAAAAGAGGGGTGTGTGTGCAGAACGCACAGCCACTACCTTCTCAAGTAGATGTTTGTGAGACATCACTGGTTGGAATCTACATATTGTATGAGAGCATAAGAGATAAGAAGAAAAATATTCAATGATGTGTTTGCCAAGGGCACAAAAGATGTAGTACCCAAAATTTTAAACACTATTCAATTTTGGCATACTTCGAACTTTTGTTTATATTTTGCTATTAATATGGATATTGTTTTGTGTAATTGGAAAATCAGCAACACAAGATAAATTATAGCATTAATAGTTTCTCCTTTCGGTTAAATTATGAATTGATATGAGGATGATCGACAATTTAATTTAGATTCTTAATCAGATTTTATATTGGTATTTAATTATGAATGTTTAAGAGATGTGATGATAGTACATTGACTCCATTTGTATATGTGAGCTATGATGCAAGTATCCATCCCTAGCTGAAGGGAGAATATCATGGTGGATGGTGTCATCATATTGGAACAATGCATTGGGCACATAGGAGGTTACCTAGTCTAGTTGGACAAACTAGAGGTTGTAGCTTTTCCTAGATGGTCTTAGTAGCCATTGTCACATACATTGATCCTCTTTATTCCTGAATTCCTTGAGTTGTGTTGAAATGTGTCATTATCAAGGATGGTTCAAGTGGGCCAAAATTTGTAAGTTGGAAATCACCAACAAGTTTGTCAGAAGTATTGTCATTTTCTTATGTTTGATGTTTTTTCTGTGTTATCTAGTATAAATCCACATGGTTTTTTTATATATAATAAGTAATATGAAAATACTAACTATCATAATTTGGGCCATCCATGGCAAAATCTAATGCGATATAGCCAAAGCAGCAAAAACATCTCCATTTTATAACTAAACATAGGTTCAAATATAAAAGGGTAACCCAAGCTATATATGTGAATACCTAAAAAATATTTGTTTTGTTAATTGGTATCAAATTTTACAAGGATAGCGTAACTAGCTTCTAATGGTGTATTGGTTATGCTAGAAATATTTGGAAGGTCCAATCTATTCACAAATTTCAAACTATAAGAATTAATGATTATGGAAGCCATTTTAGCACAAGGGAGTTGTGGTCACCATCCCAACATTCTAGTGTTGGTATGGCATGGTGGCAGCCATGCCATTCCTACTTACGAATCATAAAAATTCCTACATCCTCTCCAATGGAGGTCAATGAGCACTACCCAAGCTTATTAGCATGCAATTCCCAAACAAAATTATTGTATAGCAGAGGTATTTCAAAAATAAGCATTGGATGGAGGAGGACAACAAGAAAAAGAAGCGACAGTTCTTTGAAGGTTTTAGGAAGGGTGATCGACTATGTCAATTTGGAAGATCATGTGATGTTTGTTGAGAACATAAAGTAACCAATTTTATTGCATATGGAAATATGGAATGGTTAACATTCTGAAGATGTTGTGCTTATTCATTTACTTACAATTTGTGTTTTTATTGCTTAATGGAAGACTTGTATTGTATTGAGATCTTCCTTGTTCTATTACTTTGTACAATGGTTGTGTATAGTTACTTATAGACTAGCAAAGCCATAAGAAATTTGGAATCATTTAAATATTGGAAGTGGAACAATAGGGAAGACCAATAGATCATTTGTGGTATTTGAAGAATTATAAACATTTAATTGTACAAGGCCATTGGACCCAAAATCTACTTTTTAAAACCTATAACATTTAATAGAATTTAATAATAATAAAATTACAATACAAAAGAATTAAAAAAAATTAAATCAAATTATAAAAGAATATAATTAAAATTTAATTAAGTTAATGAATGGTCAAAAGACATGAAATGAATTTAAAACCTATAACATCTAATAGGCCATTGGACCCAAAATCTACTTTTTAAAACCTATAACATTTAATAGAATTTAATAATAATTAAATTAAAATACAAAAGAGTACAAAAAAAATTAAATCAAATTATAAAAGACTATAATTAAAATTTAATTAAAATTTATCAAAAGACATGAAATGAATTTAAAACCTATAACATTTAATAGGCCATTGGACCCAAAATCTACTTTTTAAAACCTATAACATTTAATAGAATTTAATAATAATTAAATTAAAATACAAAAGAATACAAAAAAATTAAATCAAATTATAAAAGACTATAATTAAATATAATTATAGTTTAATTAAGTTAATGAATTGTCATAAGACATGAAATGAAAATTTGAGACTCCCTCAAACATGGGATATAAAAGGGGTAAGAAAACCTCATTTGAAAGGGGGAAGAGAAAAAGGAAGAATGAAGGGAGCATGAAAATCAAGGAAAGATTAATGGAAGAAGAAAAGGAATGGGAAGTAGATAAGGAAGTGGCTCTTTCAAATGGCAGAAATCACGAAGGGTTGCACTCTTTCAAATGGCAGAAATCGTGAAAGGTTGTGTCTCTTGCCAAAGGGCATACCTCATGATGAGGTCTGACCTCTCCCTCACATTGGGAGATATAAAGAGAAGAAGGTTCATTTGAGGAGGGCAAGATAAAGGAGATCAAGAGAAATCTGAATAAATAAATGATATTCAGCATACAGTCCGTGTGCATTATATGGGTGTTTGGCTCTAATGCATAATGCATGGATCATGATCTTACTGATTTGCATGGATGTAATTAACATATTATAGTTAATATATATATATATATATATATATATATATATATATATATACACGGATGTAATTAACATATTATAGTTAATATATATATCTGTGTGTGTGTGTGTGTATTTCTATCATTAATTAATAATGATGGAGATTCCTTTGAAGCTTCAGCCAATCTACCATCTCATTATGGAGGGGGATAGGGTGCATACAAGGAAGGCAAGTGCATCATTTGAAGAATTCTAGGGTAAATTAAATTAAGTCCTAATAGGGGACATTACATGTCGGTTGGGAACATTAACTAACCAATTTCATTGCATATGGAATGGTTAACATTCTTAAAATGTTGTGCTTATTCATTTACTTACAATTTATGTTTTTATTGCTTAAATGGGAGACTTCTATTGTATTGAGATCTTTGTTCTATTACTTTGTACAATGGTTGTGTATAGTTACTTATAGACTAGCAAAGCCATGAGAAATTTGGAATCATTTAAATATTGGAAGTGGAACAATAGGGAAGACCAATAGATCATTTGTGGTATTTGAAGAATTATAAACATTTAATTGCACAAGGCCTTAATTGTACAAGGCCATTGGACCCAAAATCTACTTTTGAAACCTATAACTAATAAGCAAGAGAAAAACCTTACGACCATAGATTTGAGATATGATAATAGTCACAAAAATGACTATTATTGTCTTGTATTTAGTGTTATGCAAAATTGACAATAAACACAAAGCAAAAACATATATTGTGATTCGTGAACAATAATACCCAATTATCTATTTATATCTTATTTGTCTTGAGCTCGTGAGTCAATCAATAAGAGACTCATATATTAAGAGAAAGCCATTAACATGTGGTTGCACTTTATTTGGGATATATGTTTATATGAACTTGAATATGTAGTAACAGTTTATCAATGAAATCCAATATCATAAATAATAAACTTTAGACACTTCAATTGTATTTTATACATACAAACACATGCAAATACGCATTTGAATGCATGCCTTCATGGTTGAATCATGGACACAACAAATTTTCCAAACATTAAAAAAGATATAAATTTGTAAATAATCTTTAAAAACATAGAACTTAGAAGTCATGAGTATATTTTCCTTCATTTTTAGATCCAAAAACAAGTTTAATTGACAACACAATGTCATACAATTATAACTTACATGTCCATTCGAATAGTTTACAAAATATATATCTATATAAATAAAAAACCTTTAACATTTTCAAGAATGATCTAGCTTGAAGAAGGAAGGATTGGGCAAACCCACATCTCACAAGCATTATGAAAAAGAAAAGGTGATTTCAATAGCTTCAAGTTGGGAAGACCAAATAGATAAGTTGCCTAACAATCGAAAGCCCTAGCTAAGGTGGCAAATGAAAATCAAACCCAAATTTTGATCATGCAATTACCACATTTTGGAAAACCCCACATGATTACAATGGAATGCAAATGTAAGTTATCCATAAAGAATTTATAGCTCACAAACTCAAACTTAAGGATTGAAATCACTAAGATTCCAAAGATATAATTCAAAGGAAGGCTAGCTTGAGGAATGGAATGACTGAGATACAATCCTTTATCTTGGAAAATAACAATCTCACATGGAAGAAGAGAAGGCTTTCTCTACACAATTAGATGACATATACAAATGTGATGAGATCTTTTAGAAACAAAATCTAGGATCAAATGGATCCAAGAGAGCAACAAAAATACTAAGTTCTTCCATTTGTCCTGAAAAATTAGGAGACAAAGAAACTACATCTCTAAGATCAATAAAATAGCAGCATCATTGAGGACCTATAGGTTCATAAGGCATCTTTGGCTTCCTTCTAGGAAAAAGATTTCCAAGGATAATGAAGGAAAAGTAGGACCTCTTCCTCTAATCATTACCTTCTCAAATTGGTAATACAAGAATGAGATGATTAGGCAGATCTCAAAGGATGTCCATGTGGCTCTCTATGAAATGGTTGGTGATCATATTATCGGGCCCAATGGATTTCTAGCTCTATTTTTCCAAGAGTCCTAAAAGTTTTTTTTTACTTTTGTTACTCTCATTCCAAAAAGAAATGAAGCCCTCAAACTAGATTATTTCAGAATGCCCTATGCGATATAATTTACAAAGATATATCCAAATTGATTGCCAATAGAATAAAAAAGATTCTATTTATTTTCTTTCTAAGGAGAAAGGGGGATTTGTAAAAGGTAAACAAATCATGAATGGGATTGTTACTATTCATGAACAAGTTTATTCTTTACAATCCAACAAGAAAAAAGGTATGTTCCTCAAATTGGATATTTCTAAAGCTTTTGATAGAGTCAACTAGAGCTTTCTAAATTATATCTTGGAGAAATTATATTTGGTTTTAGCTTTGATTGGAGAGCCTAGGTCAAAGGATGCTATTCTTTTGCTAATTTCTTTGTACTAATGTAAGATTCTATAGAAGGGTTCTTCATAGCTTCATACTAGTTAGGTCAAGGTGATATGCTCTTTCTCCATCATTTTAACTCATATATATATATAGGATAATTGGAAAAGGCTTAACTAATCAACAATTTGCAAATGACAGCATGCTCTTTCCAACTCCTACAATTAGAGAATGGAAAGTTATCAGAGATCTCCATGCCAATTATGAGCAAGCTTCAAGTCAAAAAGTAAACAAAGAAACACCCAATGTTTTATGTTTCAATATCAAGATTCAAATAGAGGATTTCCTTCGCAAATGTTGGTCTTTGTAATTATTACCTAGGATTTCCATTGTACATTAGGGACAGTAACAAGAATCTTTGGTTTACAATTTTAGAAAGGATTAGCCAACTCCTAGATGGATGGAAGGGAGCATAAGTCTCTACTACAAGACAAGTGGTGCTCTTGAAGGTATTGTTTCAACCTATCCCTATACAAACATTCCTCAATGGTTTCCCCTAGAAGCGTGATTTCTAAAGTTACCATACCATGTGGAATTTCCTCAATAGCAACACTAGGTATCAATTCAATACCCCCTTGTCTCCTAGGATATGATCCAAGGTGGTCTAAGCCTCAAGGATATTAGAACATTCAACCAATAAAGATGCCTCCCAGACTAAAATTCTTCGAGATACGTAATTATCCAACGTGCATTCTCCTAAGGGATGATCACCCAAAAGGATTGGTGACTTCGGAAGGAATGAAAGAGGTTAAAAATATAATTAGCTGATTTGGCCTCTAGAATATCCATGATGGCAGAAAGACCTCCTTTTGGGATAACAACTAGGCTTTAGACAAGTCTCACAAAGAAAATGTCAAACTCTACAGGTTGGGGTACCATCTCAAAACTTATCAAGCATTAAAGTGAAATATTATTGAAGGCAAAGGTGAAGTTTGCATTTTCTAGATAATGGAAAACTCACCCATCAAATTCCTAAATTTTCAAAGATGGGACGCAACTCTTTAACTCTTCTCCAAAGTTTTAGGTCTATTTAGAGTTTGGAAGATGACATCTTTGGTTGGCATCATGAAGGTATATAAACTTACTCTATCAATGAAGAATATAAAAAAGCTATTTCCTCAATAAAAATCCTTATCCCTTTTGTTGGGAAAAGATCCAGAACTCTAAGGCTTTGCCCAAAACGTGATTCTTCCCATAGTTAACTTGCAACTCTAAAATCCTCACATGGGACCAGCTCCAATGAAGGGGCTTTCTGAGTTCTAGTCATTGCTATCTTTGTTCTATCTAGGAGGAATATTGTACTCACCTAATCCTCAATTGAGATTTTGCGAGAGGTAGGTATAACGGATAGATTCCTTGATATCTTTAACTTCAAATGGGTGTTTTAGAGAACCACCAATGGGAGTTTTTAATCATTGGAATGTCTAATAGCGCTAAACATCCTTCATGATTTATGGAATTCGGCCCCAAGTCTCATCACCTAGAAATTCTGGCTAGAGAGGAATTATTAAATTTTCAATGGAAACTAGAAGAACCAATATCAAGAATGGAAGGAGATTTTGGAGGCCTGCTCCTAAGTACTATTGTTCTAAAAACATTTAGATCCATTGTGGCCAATCCCGCAAAAGTTTCAACCTTAAGGAATCGTCCAGACATTGGAAAATATTATGATGGCCAAAAGATGAGGAGAACTGGTGTCCCCTCTAATTGTATGGGTCAAACTATGAGGGTGATGTCATTGCTTTTAGAACTTACTTCACTAGTTTTAACACAAATGACATAGCTGAGGTTGAAGGATGATCTTGGATATCAAATTGGAAATTCAAGCTGTAGTTCATAATTTGATTGTTGTGGGAGACTCAAATCTTGATATCATCAGCCAGCAAAAAGGAAAAATCAAAAACTGGCAGATTAGTGGCTTTATCAAGGAATCTAATTTGCTAATATGCTGATTTAATTGCACCCATTTCAGGCATGTGAAGAAGGAATGCAACAAAGCTTCTGATCAGCTGCCAAATCTGAGCCTCCAAGAACCTTTCCATTCTCATGCACTAGTTGGCAGCACCTTTGGAGAAGCTAGCAGCTTCTATTCTTTTCTGAAAATATTTAAAATCAAAACCTGGCAGATCAATGGCTTTATTGAGGAAGATAAGTAGTTGATATGCCAATTTAATTGCACCTACGTCTGGCATGTGAAGAAAGAACACAACAAAGCTGCTGACTAGCAGGCAAATCTGAGCCTCCAAGAGCTTTTCCACTCTCATGTTCAAATTGGCAGCAGCTTTGATGAAGTTGGAAGCTTTTATTCTTTTCTGCATCTTTTCAGTGAAGATTAACAGGCATGCTGCACCCCATAAATTAACTCTTTCCTTCAACAACAGCCCAATTTTTAGAATCAACACGTTATATTAAGATCTGTATGCAGTACATTCCCCTATGGATTATGCCAAGTTTCTCTGCAGTCTTTAAATGGCCGTCATTTTGATCTTTCCCTCTTCCCACTCATTATTCCTTCAATTTTGATGCTTCCCTCTCCTTTCTGTTCTCACCTTTATCATCTCATGTTCTTTCCTTTTTGATCTCATGTTCTTTCCTTTGCACCTTTGTGTCCGCAGTTATTTCCTTTCAAGACTGTTTGTTTTCCCTTTAAGAGAAACATTTGTGTTAGGAAAAAGATCCCTTTCTTCCTTGTGCCATTCCTTTTGCTAGTCACTTTCTTGCTACTGAAAGGTATATGCTATCCTTTGCCTCTCAAACCCATTGGTTTAACTTTAAACGGCATCCTCCTTGGATAATGAGCTGTTTTCTCATGACCTTTTGGTCCACAAATTACCTTGCAGGTAGACACTGCTGGAATCTCTTTCACTTCCTAATGCCTTCAGTAGGTCTTTTACTCCTGGCACATCTATACATGTCTAATTCAATGCTAGAACTTTCCAATTGCCTACTCAATGGTGTAGAAGTTCAACAAATTGTTGTTGAAGCTATTATGTTTTCCTCCACTCTCCATCCAATCCCAAATGATATGAACTTAGAGCTACCTTCCACCACAGCTCTTCATTGCAATAAAGAAAATATGAACAATCAGAATACTACCTGCAATATGGATATTCACCATGCATCAACAAATGTAAACGCCGATGCAAAGGAGATCCGTACTTATTCCAACAAGAAAAGGAAGAGTAAGGCCATCTTGGTCGACTCTACACCTTGTATAAAGGCTCACTGCTCTAATGGTTCCATGTAAGCCAATTCTTTCAACATCAACAATGTCGTTGAACCTGCATCCACCAGCAATGCTCATCAAGAGACTGCTTTAGATACCATGCCTATAATCCAGAATTTGCAGACTATGGGCAATTACTATATCCAGAAAACTTGTCTCGAAAGAATGAATCTTCATGATCTAACATCTTCAATCAAAAATTTGTGGAAAACATCAATTGCCATCGTTTTCAAATTGAGGATGGAAGCAGATAGAAGAACTTTGGATGATCAAGCTGAGACCTTGAATGCTATTAATTCCAATAAAGGTGATTTGGAAGATATCTGTAATAGTCTTCATGTTCAAGTGCATAAACTGAGGGGACTAGCTCATCAATTTAATATGTGGCTCTCCCATGTTAATTCCAATAAAGGTGATTTGGAAGATATCTGTAATAGTCTTCATGTTCAAGTGCATAAACTGAGGGGACTAGCTCATCAATTTAATATGTGGCTCTACCATGGCAATCAATGCGCAAAAGTGAATGGTCATCCACCAGATGTCCAATCCAAGAATCATTTTGAGAAAGATTCCTACAATGTTCTAGTCTACCTTTATGTTCTCTTTACTTTCTATACTTCATTTCTCTGTAGTCTGGCCTCTAGCCTCTTTGAATAATGAATAAAGTTTAGGAACAAAAGATAACATAAAGGCAGACTAGAACATCATAGGAATCTTTCTCAATATATATATGCTGCAAAATAAGGATTATTATCTCGACTCTTTGCATCCTCTTCTGAATACACTATTCGCATTCTATTGATCGACCATTAATCATTATTGCTTTTCAAATAGAGTACAGCACAGACCATTCAAAACAGATGTAATCTTTAAAATTTGTGAATTTCCAAAATTTTAAAAAAATGCTTGCCAGCCACTCCATCATTCAAGAATAGACATTTCCAGTGGATGTATATATTTTTACCTATTAATTTTTTGAAGATACAAATTTCATAAATATGCTTTGCATATCAGTCTACATATAATGGAAATATTGATGAACTTGTATCCAAGAACTCCAATAAACTTATATCAGTCAATTTTTCCTAGGTTATTCGGAAATGAAGAAAGAAACACCAGTACACGTCATGGTTGGCTGGAAGCACAATAGCACAAATCCGAATGGCACAGTTAATAACGAGTTGACTAAGTCTTGATCAGTTTCAAAAACTGAATATACAGCAAAAAGAATCATATTAACAAGAAACAGAATGGCATAGTTAATCACAAGATGAAACAAGTCACAAATATAATTTAACTGGGAAAAATAAAATTTCTCAAGACCACAATCATTTTCCTAATTAAAACATTAAAACCTCTATTTTACTTAATCTGAAAGAAAAGAATGATAATAGATAAATCATTCCCCTTCACTGGACATTCCAAATTCAAACAAATACTTCAAGCATGCATGGATTTCATATATGCCACATCAAATACTAATTATATTCAAAACGATATGCAACCAGGCATACATGCAAAAGCTATGAACAATAAGTAATGGCAGTATTAAATAAAATCATTTCGCTTCAAAGAAAGGCTCTTGTCAAACAATACTTTAAATGTTTATTAATAATAATACATCTTCACTTCCAGGGGGCATTTATATTAAATGACAAACAGGATATCATAATAATCATTATTTGAGGGAAACAAGTTAAAAACTAAAGTTGGAATATATAACACAAGCTTCCTGCCATGATTGTGAGACCTCAGTTCCCTAAGAAAACCAGATAACTTCAGTAAAAAAAATTTAAAAATAAAATGAGTGTTATAACAACAGCTATAACCCTTAATAAACTTCAAATTATTCAATTTAAGACAGTTCAAAATGATAAAATAAGTTCAAGCAAGACGTACAGATAAGGGAAAAAAATCTTATTTGAAAGAAAGCCAATGCATTTGCTAGAAAAACTACATTAATAGAAATACACACGTATATGTTAGTCCAAGCAGATTTGATATACCTGATGTACGATAAAATCGAAGTTTATTTACAGTCTGCAGTATAGTCGA
This sequence comes from Cryptomeria japonica, assembly GCF_030272615.1. Classification (NCBI taxonomy): domain Eukaryota; kingdom Viridiplantae; phylum Streptophyta; class Pinopsida; order Cupressales; family Cupressaceae; genus Cryptomeria; species Cryptomeria japonica. The sequence goes on from NC_081413.1 coordinate 682,598,380, forward strand.
CATTTGAACAGGCAAGGCTTTATGTAGAGGCAAATGACAAAGAACCTGCATGAGTTTTGAAATCTAAGCTTATATTGAATTTCAGACAAAAAACCATCTGTTACAAGTGATTTTATCACAATTAATCATGTATTAGCAGCCCCAAAACACCTTGAATATGACTTGTAACACAGTTGTTTGCTCTTCAACTGATGCCTGACTCAGCCATTTGGACAGAATTGGTATGCCTCCTTTGGTTACAAACCTGCCAATTGTTCCATACCAATATGAAAGTTTCTCCTAGCTAAAAGCACATACAAGGGATGCACAACATTTTGCAAAGTCAAAAAAAAAGGAAGAATCTTCATTTATACCAGCACAAAACTGTTGAATCATGTATCTGTAAAATCCGCTCCAATAGTTGGACCTGACCAGAAAATGTGCCTTCCTTTCTCATTAAAAAGAAAAAACCTCTAATGAAATTTGTATCAAATGATTCTCTGTCTTCAAAGGATTTGTCATCTGGTAACCGACAAGAATCTTTCCCAGCAGTCCTAATTCCAATTGCATTTGGGTAATGTAACAAAGTTGTCAGACAACCGGACTGTTTTATGGCACTTGGAACACCATCGTCAGGTGTATTGCCTGATTGTATATTATTTGTTTTGTCATGTGCCTGTCGGACAAGCCTCCGTACTCGGGACCGCTGCCCAGAAAAGAATTCTCTAACCTACAAAAAAGTACAGTAGTTAGATTTTTGGGAAAAAACCATGACTTGGATAAATGAATGTGAAAATATCCAGAAATGAAATGTACACAGAGCCTAATCAAATGCTGATGATATTCAGGTGACTTTTGCAGGTCACCAAATTCCTTATCAGCACTTTCAAGCAAGAAACTATTGACATTGACTATAAAGTATAAGCATTAAAATAAATGGACTAAACATGAATATGAAGACATCAAATAAGATCCCCATGAAATTTAAATTGAAAAATTAAGAACAGTTTTACAAAAAGTTTGTCACGCCAATCATCCTGCATAGGGTTTACATATCATGAAACTATATTAAATTGATAAAAATAAAGACAAATTAAAATAATTATTATGACTCCCAAAATTTATACCAAGACACTTGATCAACAAATTCTGAAATGAATAAAGAACAAATATCATTGAACACATGGACCATACAAAGGTCCACTTGATAGAGAGACATAAAAGAATGACTACACAATCCCCATCAGCTGACTATAAGTAGACCAGATTAAATCAAATAATGAACAGATAAACATAATAACCAAAGAATGCACAATCCACACAAACGAAAATCATCAGAAGACAAGGCCAACAGAAAGTACACAACCTTTCAAATAAATCCTCAAAAAAATGAAAGATCCATATATCAACTATAGGTTGAAATTCCTGAAAGATTAAATGCAGCAAAAGAATGCAATAAAAACCTACTGATCAAATTTCCTACCACAACATAAAAATATACAAGTTGACATTGAATTAAACATAAAAGTGCCTTAGATTCATTCTTGTGCATAAAATTCTTAAAAAATCATGTAGTCCATAAAATCTATCAGTCCTCTAATGAGATAATTCCTAAAAATTTTAATACTAATTAGAAAACTATTTAGACAAATGCTCACACACACATGTTTAATAAACATTGGCATGACATTTGCTTAGCTGCTCCCACAATGAAAATGTACTACACCTGGCCCTCCCATCCCTCTTTTGGCAGCAGCCTGGATCAGGCAAGGATAGGGATCAGATCTCAAAGCTCTTAGTTCAAGATTTATGACTCAGAGCCCACCATTCCACCAGATATCCAGTGTAAAAAAGATTGTTCAAGGAGAATATTTCATGAAAATCAAAACTCTACACAATATTGTATCCTATAAAAAAACTATGTGTGTTCTGCAGCCACAACAGATGAGAACATATCTAAATTTAATACTCATATTACAGTGATTACTCGATTCCGCTTATCTTATGACAGTAGCATGCATGCAAGCAGTCAGGCACACTGAAAAAAAGAATCTGATGCCTATTTACAACTTTCACTAGATATTATGATTGTAACTTCACTCAACATCTTTTCTCTTGTGCCATTGGAAAGTATGATAGCAATTCCACCCTATAACATATTTTCTTTTATGCCTTTTAAATTTTCTCAAAATAATCCAAATTCTCTACTTTTATTGCTTCCTTAGTTCTCCAAATCAATGAACATTTCCTGAGCACAGACATGTATGCAAGTACCTCATATCCAAGTATGGATAAGTTAGCAATGCAACTGCCTTGATATGAACAACACAATAGAAAAGATATTGAACATCAAAGATGCACTTGAAATTCTAAAATTGCAACCGATGAGAAAACAATAAGCAAACTACACTTGCATACACCGTTTGGATATTATTGCATCAAATTTTTGATAAACATGCCTGTGTAATAGTAGCACCACAAAGAGCACTAATTTCTCGAGCTTCCCTCTTTGTAACTGTGTCTTTAATTGCAAAAACTCCTTGCAGACATTTGATAGCTTTAGGAGTCAATAGGTCCCTTGGTCTCCTACCTGAGAAAATACCATAATGCAATATAATATTATTCTATTTGAAAATCAGATATGGCATTTTGTACACATTATAAAGAGATCGGATTACCATTCCAAATGAAGTAATTCAAAATTTATGCAGCTTTCTTCCATAAGAATACATAATCACAAAAGCAATCAATTTCTCTCATGCTAGGGTCAAGAAACATAAAGTCCACTATCTACCAAAGTGTTAACCATTCTTCATGGTCTTGCAAAAAATGCATGTGAGCACAACTGGATTCTAAACGGGTCAATGTCACCCCATTTTAAGTTTTGACAGTCCAAAGTAATAACTGGCTTGTATTTGCTAGACTGTAGATACAAAAAGCAAAACAACAAGCATAAAATGAGAATTCTAAAGTTTCAACTAGTAACTGATACAAAAACATGTATTCCAAACAGTCAGATGAACAAACAATATGTCCAATCTGTTTGCTAAAATTTTCACTACAGTATAAATAAGATTTGTTATGGCATTTTAAAAGTAGGGGACTACATGAAAACTTTCAACTAGTGACTGCTAAAACATATATATTTGAAACAGTAAGATGGCCAAGACATAATCAAAAATGTCAGGCAAGTACTTGTGAGGCAAACCAGTCTGCAAGTAACTTACACAAAGCATCATCTAGTAACTCATGCATCCATGAGAAAAACAGATAAACTTCCCAGGCAGAAAAACATCAGTCCACCCTTGAAAAACACTCAAACTTGTAATTTTTTGCACTAATATATTTGAGTTTTCAGCATATTTGAGCATTGAACAATTTGTTTGCATGCAACTCGGATTGAGTATTGATCGTGCTTAGTTAAGTTATTAACTGCATTTGAGAGGCATGTAACACGGTAACTTTTTTTTTTGTTTTTATTTTTTGTTGTTTCTTTTGTTTATTGTCTTCATTCTAGCAAGCTGGGCTTTACAGTTTTTTTCTTAGTTTCTTCTAGCAGTTAAGACTGTTTCTTCAAATATTTATGTTTCTTCCTGTTTTGCTATGGTTTCAGTTCATTTTTCCAAATGAACAAAATGGCATCCACAAGCAACAAAAGTGGGCAGCAAACCTAAGGAACCTACTTAAAAACATGGCACAATAGGTACAGAATCACAGATCCAAGAATGGTGATATACTATTGTAGATTGCATATGAAGAAGGTATCAATTGCTTGAAATTTCACCTTGCACAGATTAATGGCTGAAATATTGCAATATGCAATGCAACCGGCAAAGAAGTTGAAGAAGAGGTTACGACTCTCCTTCATCTTATGACCAGAAAAAAACAAAGAAAAACTGGACCACTGATGCATTGGCAGTTGTCCTAAGTGCTACATGGATGGAGGGGGATTTAGGTGGCCCTTCATCTTGCATTGGACAGCAACATAATTCAATCATCGACGTTTAGATTTTGTTTATTTAGTTATTCATAATGCAAATATAAAAAAAAATCAATAAACAACATTTAAACAAAGTGAAAGATTTGAGTGTAGATCTTACCTTGAAGGCTTGATGAATGATAATTGACGAAGACAACTAAAATGGGTAGAGACTCTTCTCCTCTTCTTCTTCTTGCTCAATCTAAGTGGCAAATTGTTGATTGTAATTTAAATTGAGTTTGGGCCAGCTTATTTAAAGTTTTTTGGCATTGTGGAGTGATAGTAGTAACCATTTGCATACTAGGGTTAGTGATAAGAGTTTAATTTGTCTCAATTATTTTTTATTAAATTTTTCTTTTTGTGACGAGAGATTGCATGTCATCTGTTAGGTAGTTGAGGGATGCCCAAGCCTCCCTTAGCCACCCAAGGGCAGTAAGGAGCCCCCTCACCATCCCTTAGATGTGTCGAAAAGCTTTTAAGTTCATTGCTGCAATTGAATGTCAACACATTGCTCCTAAACAGAACAAAACTGGAAGCAAATATAGTGTTCTTGAATAAGTTCACAGATGAAGCAACTTTGAACTTTAGAGTGCTTAATGCTCATGAAAGATGGGATTGTAAACAAGTTTCAACACACCCTAATTGTTGCAAAACAGAACTATAAGTTTTTATTCAAGTATTCTCAGGTTTGTCAATATGCAACATTACCATATTGCTTTGCAAACAACTCCCACTGCAGCACAATATTCTAAATGGAAAATTTAGCAACAATTGTTTACATCTTACTTCCCCATAATATTAGACGAAATTCCTAAAAGAAAATGAAGCCGAATGTGGATTTGTTGTCAAGAAAAGCGGCATGCTCTGCATAAATGTATCCTAACAAGAAAAATGATCTTTTTACTTTTATTCCAAGTCACGTTTCATTGTACCATAGACATACCATAATACTCACTTTGTTGCTTTCCAATGACACGCCTTTGGTTCCTGCCTTAACTATGAAAGATAACTCATGACATAGGTAATATCTAAATTGGTGCAAATCAAGTAAATCAGACTCCTAATGAGCTAGCAAAAAATACTTTTTTAAGTAGGTGATGTTTTTTGCAATGCAAAGTTATGTGATTTTTTACCAAGATTCAACTATATAGTTTTTCAGTCAATCTTTCATCAACCCATATTTCATGTGTAGTAGTTAATAAGAACACATCTCTCAGAAGAATGAATGGTCTGTTCAGCACTCATTGCATCTAGGTGATGAATCATGCCTAGATAAAATGTTGCCTTCACCTAACATGATAGGTCATTCCAAGATAGTTGTAAACCTATCTCCACTGGTCCATTTTGCATTCATTGCATCTAGGTGATGGATCATTCTTAAATAAAGAATTGCATTCACCTGACATGATGGATAATTCCTAAATAGTTGCAAACCTATCTCCATTGACATTGAAATGGACATGCAATCTACCATTCTAAACTTCTCAAGCAATGTCTTGGCATACTTCATCTCAATTACGAAAATATAGTTTTTCAACAGGCACATTTTGAGTCCAAGACAATAATGCAAAAGTTCAAGATCTATCCTGTCAAACAATTTTTGAGATCATTCTTCATTGCATTGATCATCTTCTAAGCCCTTTGTTACAAGTTGAGCCATATACTCATCAATGCTGCCACCTAATTTGTATTTCATTTTGAACACCCATTTTCATCAAGCTGCTTTCTTCCCTAGTGAAAGATCAACAAGTTCTCATGTGTTATTCTTCAGTAATGCCTAGTACTCAACATCCATGGCATAAGCCCACAACTTGCACTCCATACCTACTTTCATTGTTTCTAGTACTATGTTTTGAATCAAAGTGCACATGAGCGCAAAATCAATTTCCCCACATGACTTGTTGCAAGTCTTTGGCCCTCAAGTAGACATGTATAAAACTATGTATAATTCTACATCCTTCATAGTGCTAAAATACCACTTGGATATTTTGTGCACAGTTGGTGAGGAAAAAAATGGAATTTATTCTAATTGAAACACATCTTCACCACCTTCTCCTTCTTCTACATGTTCATTGTCCTCAAATTGTTCTTCTTCACTCTCAAATATTTTTGGTATTTGATTTGGTGCAGTAGATGATGATGAAAGTGTGTTGCAACCACTTTCCTCATCAAAGACTACATCTTTGCAAAAGTAGAGTCTCTCCATGGCAAGATTGGTGAGTTGTACCTCTTTGACTCCAAAATGCATCCAAGAAAGATACACTACAAGGACTTTTCATCCAACTTCTTTCCTTACGCCTTGTGGATGTGTATGAATATTATACAACCAAACACCTTGAAATGTGAAATGAAGGGCTTATTCCCAATCCAAGCTTGTTTAGGAGTGATGCCATCAAGCACTTTTGTGGATGCTCTATTTAGTAAATACACTATTTTGCGAACTACTACTACTCAAAAAGTAACAACTGGATATAAATCTTTTACTACCCTACACACCATTTCCATGATGATACAGTTATATCACTCTACAACAAAATATTTGAGATGTAAAAGAAGTGACCATTTGATATGTCTCTTTTGATCCCATGCTCTTTTTGGTACTCTAAAAAGTCATTATTGGTGAAATCACCCTCAATCAGAGCATATGGCTTTGAGAAGGCAACCAATTGACCATTCCAATTAGGGCTCCAAAATCCTTGAATTTTGCAACTGCTTGATCTCTATGAGTGAAGCAACATACCCACATTTTTGAGTGTGGTTATCCACAAAAAAATTTTAGCAACAAGAATTATTATGAATTTTCATCACTAGACTGCACAAATCAAGAAGACCATGGAACCATTTATCAACAACAAGAAAGGGAGCCCTATGTTGTTTCCCAACAAGACCGTTGGAGTAAAGATATTGTCTACTTTGGGGGAGAAAATCCTCACACCATGTCATGTCTACTCAAGGAAATATGATAGCCAATAAGATAACCAAATCAACTATAACAGACTATTGTGGATGAATATATCTTCAAGGCTAGTGATATATCTTCATGTGAAACATTAGCAATCTAAAACATTCTTCCCAGGTACAAGAGACATCTTGTAAGTCTCAAGAATTGTCTCAAACTAGACAAAGCTTCTCACCATCTTGATGGTCAAACTCAACTTTCAAGTTGTGCTTGTGTGACTTACAAACAAAAGATTCTTACTGAGACTTGGAATGTATAGAACCTTTATAAGTCGACATTTTTGGGTCCAAGGTAGTAAGTCTCAAGAATTGTCAATATATTGTGGATGAATATATCTTCAAGGCTAGTGATATATCTTCATGTGAAACATTAGCAATCTAAAACATTCTTCCCAGGGACAAGAGACATCTTGTAAGTCTCAAGAATTGTCTCAAACCAGACAAAGCTTCTCACCATCTTGATGGTCAAACTCAACTTTCAAGTTGTGCTTGTGTGACTTACAAACAAAAGATTCTTAGTGAGACTTGGAATGTATAGAACCTTTGTAAGTTGACATTTTTGGGTCCAAGGTAGTAGACAAATATCACCAACGTCCTAAACTCTATAAAAGCACTATCACCCCCCAATGGAACCTATCTATATCAAATAAAAATAGTCAAGTTAACAAAGCACTCTTTCACACCAATCATGTGTCTAGAGGCACCATAACCAACATATCCCTCGAATTGATCAAAAGAGGATGCTTTTATCTATGTAACATATTAAAAAATTTCTTGATAGTTCCAACAAGGGCTTTCAACATAATTGAGGCCTCATAAACTTGAAATTTCTATAACATTTTACATGAGATGTTCCCGCTATGCTTGATATTTGTCTAGTTTAGAAACTTCGCAGTAGATAGAAATCTCAATAGAATAAATGGTTATGAATGATAAAACTAAACTGAATATTAAACCATTGAAAAGGCTTTTGTCGGACAAAAATCAAAAAAAATTTTAAAAAAAACATTTTTTCTTTTCCTTTTTTAATAAGAAGATGAACAAAGTGGACTAAAAACTATGAAAAGAGTGAACAAGATAGAGAGAGGAGAGAAACCAAATGAAGGAACAATATGGAAAAGGAAGAGAAACCAAATGCAAATGGAAGATAAAGCCAACAAATTTGCACGTGATCCACATTGCACATTTGTTGACAAAATACAAATAGATGATGAAGCCAACTAATTTGCACATGGTCCACATTACTCCTCTAATTACAAAATGTAAGAATGATGGATGGATAACAATGACTTTGCACATGATCGTCACTGAATTATGATTGAGCACCACTTTTAGAGAAGGAAAGACAAGTGAACGGAAGGTGAACAAAGAGGCTCAAACCCACAAGCTAGTCATTCATCTTCAACACCAAAAGATTACAATTACAAAGCCTTCTAACTTACTAATTGCCTAAAACCACCTAAAAACTAACTAATAACTAATCTCTACTAACTAAAGCATTTATTTCATTATTAATTATTATTCAATAACCCATGTTAAGCACTAATTTCTAACACAAGCAACAAAAGGAAGTTTCCAAGAACCCCACCTAGTATGACACCTAAAATTACATGATAAATAATTTTTTAAAAACGCTTTAGAAAAGAAATTCCCAAATACTTTTTGCACCGAAGGAGCCTAAAGTTCTTGTTTACAAACAAAATAGAGATAAAACTACTTTTAGTTGATGATGATTACTTAGTCCCTGAGATATTTCTGCATTAACACAATTTTTTGGGCATGCAACACCTAAAGAATTATGGCAAAGCAAACACAATGACTTTTTGGTAGTTTTGTTCCATAAGCTTAATTTTGACTAACCACAAATTTATTTATTTTTTCTATTTTTGCATTTTCTGAAAAGTTTTTTGAGGTTGACATCCCTAGTCGTCTCAAGGCCAGCTAGACATCCCTAGGACATTTTCTACTTTACTAGAGCACTTCAAGGCTGCTCCCCCAATTTTTTAATTCTTTGGGATTGATCAAAAGCCATTTCCTAGCCAATTTGTGCATACTGAAAAAGGTACGAGAACACTAGCTAGAAAAGGCCCCAAGATGCGTCCCAATTGTTTGATTCTTTTGATCCTATTGTGTTTAGCAAATTATCTTACTCTTAATGTGGAAGATATTATAAATATTAATGTTTTGAATGTCAGTTGTGTGATATTATGATATTGAAGTTCAAATAGAAGTTTTATTTGTTTTTCTTTGCAAAGCATGTGTAACATTTGAATTTTTAAGAAATAAGTTTCATGGTTTTTTTTATTGAGGGTAAAGTTCGATTTTTGGAAGGGCCCAAAAACTTTCAAAAAACAAGTTTGAAGTTTAAAGTATCAATAATATTTTTTAAATTACTTAAAAGACTTCTAGGATATTAGAATTTATCTATGTGATGATTTTACAAACAAAAAATGATAGAAAAATTCTTTGTAGTTTATAATGAATAAAGTGTTCCTTGTAGCACAAAAGCTTGGCTCATTTCAATTATTATGCATCATTTGACTTTTTATCACTTAAATGAAACAACAATTAAGGTTGGATCAATATAAATGCTCCCTCGTATAGATAGATCATTCGTTGTGAGGTAATCTCTTAGATTTTCCCCAAGCTACTAGTGGCCTCCAACATTTTTGAAGACTTGTACTATCAAAGCCTATCTAGCAATCAATCAAGTGAAGATTACTTTCCCACAAGGGATTTCCACATTAACATCTTGCTGATTTGTATTTTTTTTGCTCTTATTGTGCTCATATTGACTTGGCTTGCACGTAAGCTCTAAACATTGTTTGTAGTGCTGTGTGTTTTCTATCCTCCTTGAATTCAATAGTTTAGTGATTTCAATATTGACCACTTACATTATAAACAATTTCCAGATGCATGCAATATGTATGGTGATTTTAGAGTGTGTGATTAAATATAAAATAGAGGTGTATAGATTAAAAAAATCCTATGTTGTTTTAATTTCTCTATGGTGAAAGCTTGAGCAATTGATAAATTTTATGGGCATCTAATCGTAATAATGGTGATATGCTGCAGTAATGACAAATAAATTCGAGTGCACCGAATTAAAGATTGATGGATTGTACGATGATGGTGATGTATTCCTAGCATATATTGATGTCATGATTCTGAAAGTTGCTTGCAAGAGAGTGACTCCTATTTATACTGATGGTAGATCAATACATTTTTGTAAGCAACTAATTGAAGTTTTCCCATTTATATGCAATTAGCAAAGATTTTCATTGCACTGCCAATGAACAGAGATTGTTTTAAATGTTCATTGCAATTTGTTCAATATCTCATTACTGGAAGCGCATTAAATTAAAGACTGAGGAATTGTATGATAACAGTGATGTATTCCAAGCATATATCAATGTAATGATTCTGGAGGTTGCTTGAAAGTGTAACTCTTAATTAGAGTGATGGTAGATCAATTGGTTTTTTTGAAGATCAATTAAGTTGATGGTAGGGCAATTAAAAAGGATTGCCCTGGCTCTGCCAATGAACAGAGATTCTTTTCGATGTTCATTGCAATATATCAAATATCTATTTACTAGAAGTGCATTCATCATCTGCAACAGTAAGGATTTTTACTTCACTAGTATAAAATAACATAAATTATAGCACCTATTTAAAGGTCTCGCCCAGCATTTTCACCTTTTTTATGCATAGCTTTATCACTATCATCAATTGTGATTAATCCATTTAGATGAATTTTTAACCACTTGTATATGGTTTTCAGATAATTGACTGATGTTACATGTCCTAATTGGCAAAATGCTCCATCCATAATATGTATGTTATAGTTATTGAAACTACAATCATCATTGTTTATCACCATTAAGTTTGCAATATACTTCTATAATTGTGTGTTTCATTTGCCGATGCTCTTTACAGAATGTCCATGTGGAAACATTGTATCTAATTATACAAGACGTAATGATGATCATTAACCTACCTTAAAAGTTAAACCACACTATGATAGTAGGCTGCTCATTCGGTTTAATCAATTAAGTTGAAATCTCAAATGTTGCCATCAAATTCACTAAATTGTTTTCTTTAACAAATACGTGTTGCTGCTGATTGTTATTTGTGAGATATTGTCAAGAGAAGTTGTTGAATTGTTAATTGTCATCTATAGTCCTACTCATGCATTTAAAACTAATGCATATCTAGTGGTATTATCCTTGTAAATTGGTTTGAAAAACTATTGCTTTTGCATTTGGTCTATATAGCTTAAATACTTTAGTCAGACTGTCAAAGAAAACACACTCATCTCAACTTCTTACTACTATTCAACACGTAAAAAGCATCCAACACCCTTATATCTTGAATTCATTACTATATTAAAAATTATCTTTTACTCATTTCAAAAACACTTGCATGTTAACTTCTCCAAAAGCACCATATTCACTATCACCACAAAACCACCTTATAACTCCTTTGAAAATCAGAAAAAAATTACCTTAAACAAGAAAAAGAATGATAAAATCTCAACTTTGTGCCATTAACATGACATCGAAATAATTTGAAAGAAACTACAAATAGGATTGAAATATTTTTGTGATGAAAGATCAATAAACTGTAAGCAATTAAATTAAAATTTGAAAAAACAAAGAGGACTGAAACATGCCTGAATCACTTTGACTTCAGAATAACGCATGATATAAATTGATACACTACCAATTTCATATCCCTCTCCCAACCCATGTCCAATAGATCAGCTCACACTAAATTTACCAACACATCTTTGTTGGCATTTTGATGATGTTCAGTTGTGATTGTCATTGATGGACACACACTTATTGAGTTATTCTCAACAGGTAGTATGTGATGTATTGTTCAAACTGGTATTATATGCCATTGTATGCATAGTCTTTGTTTGTTGAACACTATCGGTGTTTGCAGAAGGAGCTTACCGATCAAAGCATGACCGAGGACCTCAAGCGGTACGAGGACCCCAAGCAGCAGCCAATCTTTTTGATCGGAACACTATGTTCCAGTTTACCAGTCTTTGCTTGTAAACCGGTAATCGGTATACTTTGTTTTGTTAACGGGCAAACTTGTAAAGTGTGATGAGTTATCATCCACCGATGCCGATTCAGTGATTCTGTGTCGTGTTACAAATTATGTCTAGATGCACTGTACCTAGGAAATTGTAATCAAATCTCATTGGACCGACATGAAACTAGATTCCTATATGAGGACATCATGTCTAGGGTTTTGAGGAGTGTTGCGTAAGAAGATTAGGTCTTTGTAAGAAGGTATCTTGCGACAAAGATTGAACGTGCGAAGGACAAAAGACTGAAGTAATGCTGCAATGCATTAACAGAGAGCAATCAAGGATCTAGCCAAGCATTCCATGCTACTTTCTAGATCACTTACTTGTTGATTACTAATCTCTTCGACAAGTTAGAAACCCTTAACCAGGTAGGCTCAGTTAAGCCTGTTCTAAATCCTCTAACAAGGTGGTTCACAGTTGTGGATCTGAAATCCTTTAGCAAGGTAGTCTTTAACAGGACTTATCTCCTAACAGAGATCGGGATCTGTTCTGGTGAAGAACATTGTAAGACCTTAACTGGTCTGGTTGCTATTCTGCAGATAGTAGACTTGTGAGTTTTACTCACTGTGGTTTTTCCCATTTGGGTTTCCACGTCAAAATATCTTGTGTTATGGTGATTGTGTTATTGTGGGTGACTGCTTTATTTGCTATTTGGCTTGTTTGTGTATTAACTGGTTTATTGTTTAAAGGGCTATACCGGTCTGCAGTAAAATTGCTTAAGTGTTTGGGAAGGTTTTTGGGTATACTAATTCAACCCCCCACTCTTAGTATTCATCAATCTTCACCATGCGACCATATTAGTTCATTCCAAATTTACCAACAAACCAATCCCACTCATTTTTTTCTCCATGTTATCATTATTCTAACATTGTCTGTATCTTTCTGGTAATTTCAATTTACCTGCACATGTCTTCAACTTCAACTCAGCCTTCCATTTGAAACAAATTCTGCTATGATCATTTCATCCAGTTTCACCACTTATCAAGTCCCCAAAAAGAACATTGCATTCTTATCGTTTCAGCTCCACCCTAATGATGAAAGTTAACAAATCTGGTCCATAATGGAGCAACTGCTTTCTAAACTGGCTCCAACATCCACCCCATGCAGAAAATAAATATTTCCTACTTGTTGTTTGCAAATACCATCTTCATTCTTTGTAGAGGTAATTCTTTGTCTTCTATTTCAATTCTCAAGTACATTATAATGACTATATAGGACTGCTAGACCTTATTAAACATTTATATGACATCATATTCAGTAACGTTTCAAGCCCTTTAGCTTGGTAACAACACATATTTGGTTCTCCATTAATTGTCACCCTTTTTACAGAACCTTCTATATGGTTGCAATGGCTTTAAAATTGAGGAAGCAAGACGAAGCCATAGCCAAAGCTGATTGCAGATGAATCTAAGCAAGCTTCATGGTGTTAAATAAACAATAAACACTTCTTCAATAATCAGAGTCACATCCTTGCCTTATAATTCATCACCTTGGGAACTAGATAGAATAATGCAGGCAGAAGTATCAGTGAAGCTTCAAAAATTAATACCATGTAAGTATTTCAGAGGTAGTATCAAATTAATCACAGTCAGCAATCTTTATTAATACGAAATCAACATGTTTAGATGAAACATCAGCAAAACATGTCCTGAGAAACATTGGAGAATATAAATTACTTTCCATTAGATTTGTTCTACTGCAGGAATATGATTACTCAAAGATTCTCCACTGGCTGTTTCACATTCAATACAATATCATTCACAAAAACCCATGACCTTTAATTTTATAGTTTTTCACATTCACATAATACTTTATAACTCAATGCTTTTTGATCTTCCATTAGCAAAGTTAATTCTAACACTCAACTCAAGGCAGCACATTTATCCACTGTACAGTTTCAGCGTATTAATTACAATCTCCTTCAACATGATATTTAACAGCTTATGATTGATATTAGTAAATTCATAAATTACAAAAGTCATACTGCAACCTTTCAATAATAAACATAATTTCTTACTAAATTTCAACACGATGAGGAATAAACACAACAAACACATAAGACATGCAATCTCCAACATAGATTTGTATAGAATGGTTTTCTCAAGGAAATAGTAATTATCTTATATATAGATTTTGTCACGATAGGCATAGCCATGACCAAAGCTGATTGAAGATGAATCTCAGCAAGCTTCATGTTGTTAAACAAACAATAAACACTTCTTCAATCAATAATCAGAGTCACATCTTCAACTTTCCTTATCATTCATTACATCAGGAACTAAATAGAATAATGCAGGCAGAAGTACCAGTTGGAGATAGTATCAATTTGATCATAGTCAGCAATCTTATTTATACAAAATCAACTTGTTAAGATTAAACATCACAAAAATATGACATGAGAAACATTGGAGAAATATAAATTAATTTCCATTAAATTTGTTCTACTGAAAGAATACGATTGCTCAATGATCTTTCACTAGCTTTTTCACATGCACAACAATATCTTTCACGAAAACCCATGATCTTTAATTTTACAGTTTTATAATACTGTTCAACTTTATAACTCAAAGCTTTTTGATCTTTCATTGGCACAGTTTATTTCTAACACTCAACTCATGGCAGCACAATTATCCACAGTACAGTTTCAGTAATTTAATTACAATATCCCTGAACATGATATTTAACAGCCGATGACTCAAATTAATAATAAAATAAATTACAAAATTCACTATGCAACCTTTCAACAATTACCATAACTTATCGCTAATTTCAACGCAATGAGAAATTATTACAACAAACCCATAAAATATATAATATCCAGTATAAATTTGTGTAGGAATCTAGGATGGTTTTTACAAAGAAACAGTAATTATGTTTTATATAGATTTCATCATGATAGATAGACAAACAAACATATGACTCAAGTGTTATACTTTCTGCTTAATGTTGTATAACAATCAAAAAATGTGTAAAGAAAAGACATAAATGCCTTACCAAAAAACCTCATATCCTTCCCATCCTCACATGCATCCTATTAACTTTAAATGAAAACATTAAGATGAAAAATCAACACAATATTTAATATTTGTTTTTCTCAATGATATCTGGTCTAAATTAATTTGAAACATGCACCCCCGTATACCTTAGATTCTATTGCGTTTTGCATAACCAATTTCCCTTATGATGCAACAGGTATGTGTGTCAAAAGGAATGACCTCAATCGGTAAATCAAAGCTTTCTTATTGGAGACCCATGTTCATCTCCCTAGGAGACATGTTGCATGCTCATGCACACAAATGTTGGATGAGGAAAAATAGCACATCTAATGTTGGATGAAGCTAGATGCAAGTCCCAGATGTGAATATGAGGCTAGATGCATGGCATCTAAAGCCAAAGGGTGTCCCACAAGCGAAATTTGCCATTCAAAGAAAAAACTTATGCCTCTTACAGACATTTTTAAGTTGTTTATTATGTCTTTATATTAAAATGTCTTCTTTAACTAAGTTTAAAATTGCATCACTATTTTCACTTTCTTCACCCTAAATCATATAACAACAATATGAAAACCCAATCTATAGCCTCCCACCTAATTCAAGCAGTAAATTTGAGACGCGTATTTATAGATAAATGCAACCATATATGCAATTCGTACACAAACATGTATATATATCTGCATTCTTCACACTATGTATATAGACAGGCAGATGTTTAAATTGTAAGCATGCGTGAGAAGACAAGCCAATGATGTGTAGAATGAAGAGCAAGATATATTTTTAATACACCACTGGTTTTCAGGTGCAAAAATGATGGAGGCAATGAAACTGCTCTAGGTAAAAGTTTTGATCAGATATCTTAACACGGTCAAATCTTGTCTTCACCTTAGCACAATGCATTTCTTATACCAGTTACCGCCATCAATGTATCTTGCAGAAATGACTGTCTCATCTAGAGCAAATGACTTCAAACATTAGGTTCAAGATTAAATGACTATAACTGCAATTGAGCTTTCCGGATATAGATGATACTGGTTTTCTACGAAAATATTTATTTTGTAAATCGAGATTGTTTTATATGCATTTATTTTCTGCTACTTCAGTTAAAATTTATCAATACATAACTATAAAAATAAAAATAAAAATTGGTTATACACATGACACTATTAACATGATGTCAGAGAGCTAACAAGCAAACATATGCAGGTAAATATTTAAATGGTAGAGGTTTGCCTTTGAGCCAATAAAAAGTCCATTATTACCGCCCATAAGAATACCATATGATAAATTGATAATACTTATCTACAAGCATGGGAGATTGGGGTTATCAGCTTACAAATGTTTCCATGATAAATTCAACAATCTTTTATTTCCTATTTTACTTTATGGCCATTACTGCAAGCTCTTTGGCTCTAATAAGCTTGTAGGTATTTTATCTTTATTGACACGGGATGCAGTTTATGCTCCTTCAAGCAGTCTCTTCAAATGCTTAACTACCATTAAATATATGATTTCCATAGCAGGGTTATGACATGCCTCATAGTAAAGGAAACAATATGAAATTGAGCTGCAATGTCAAAATATATGCAATGAATTATTCTCTCCAACATTGAAGACACCGTAGCTAAAAAGGAAATATGAATACACAAGTCATTTTTTTGTTGTGCCATCTATATATGTGATTAATAGCTAACATATATATTAATTTTACATGCTAAATTGTAAAAAGTCTCACCTATTTTAATGTTAAGTGCACCAGCTGCCTGCAAACAAATAAAGTCAAAAAATCAGTAAATTATTACTCTGAGAAGAAAGAGTTCATATGCTTAAACTTGACTAGATCTAACCCGTACCAATATTTAGTACTTGAAAGGAAAACATCTAACAAAAATTAAAATACTTTTGGCACATCAATGATGTGACTGAATAAAGAGAGATGTACAAAATAATCTTTCTAAAATTCTATATTCTGATTTTCTTCAAGCACAATGTCAAAAACCAACATTTAATCAGTGCTCGTTATACATGAACAAAATCCATTGCATAACAAAAATGGGGCACACCAAATCTTTATTATTTGTACTTATATCATATAAAGTCTTTGATCATGCAAATACTTGCCATGTCTTACATATTTATGTCCCAGTTAAATATTTAATCCAGATATTAAGCAATTTCATAAAACCTGAAATGATACTTGATTGCTGTATTAACAAAGGAGAGGGATACTCCTTATATAAACAATTACAGAACATCTTTCCATAACGGAAACGATCAAGAACTAAAGACAAAATAGAATGATTCTAAATAATAACTTAATTACAAAATAGAAAATTACTAAATACTAACTAAATGACTTAAATGACCATTATAGCTAAATATTACAATATTACTTTTATTACCCTCCCTTAATTGGTCATTCTACTAACTATCATGTAGAAGACTTGTCATGATTTGCTAGTCTTTTCACCATGAATGCATAGAAGGCTCACCCCTTCTCCTCTAAATGCTCTACGACATGAGCTGTTATCGAGACCCTCCTTGGTTGGATTTTGTTATCAGCCAACCGCTTTTTGCAGAACTTCTTCATATGACCAAGTTTACCACAATAGTGACACCATCCCGCTATCCAAAGACACCAAAAACAAGCTAAAAACAGCTTCTCAAATACCTTCAATTTTTGTTGATAAAAAGTCAGAAAAATAAAAATAAAATAAAAACTGAAACCTGCGATTTGTTAAAAACAAAATCATTCAAAAAAATTTGAATACCCACGAATTTTTGGAAAATCGCACTAAACCTCCACAATTCTGAAAATCCATGATTTTACCATAAATCGTCAAAAACCCTCCACCGCTTAGGAGAAAAAAACAACACCCACAATTTTGTAAAAAAATATCCACCAAAAAAACCCTACGATTTTTGTTTTAAAAAATAGATTAAAAACTTCAACAAGTTTCTAGGTAAATGGACCACAATTTGTTTTTATTAAAAAATTCGACAAAAAAAAAACCTATGCTCTAATACCATGAAATGATAATTGATTGTTGTATTAACAAAGAAGAGGAATACTCCTTATATAAGCAATTACAAAAGAAAAGATCTTTCCATAACGGAAACAATCAAGAACTAAAGAGAATAGAAAGATTTTAAATACTTACTGACTTACAGAATAGAAAGTTACTAAAAACTAACTAAACGACCTAAATGACCATTATAGCTAAATATTACAATATTACTTTAATATAACCACCTAGTATTTCTAGACACTAAGTATCATAGAAAGTTGTAGACCGAGAAAAAAATTCAATTAAGATATTTCCTATTTGCCATTCTTTTTTATGTTGTTTTATAACATTTAATTTTTTAGTCATTTATTCCAAGGTTATGCTTGTTGAAAATTAAGTCCTAGACATGTTACATCTGTCTTATGATCTTCTCATATCAAGTCTCACTTGTGGAATCCTTATTTCATATATTTATTTACTTTAAAATTTATGCAGAGAGACGTGTGATAAAGCCTAACGTCATAATTAATAACTTTCAAGTGAATTGGCTTTCCATTGGAAATTCTGATTTTTGCTTCCAGCCTGTGAGCCATCATAAAAACATGGCATGTGTCCTATTGCCAAATATTTTTAGTCTTCCAATTACATGCAACCCATTACTAATTAGATTTAGTCAGCATAAGAGACAGATAATGGAAAGTATGAATTCATCTTAATATCTTTGATATTTAGCCTAGCATTAACTTGTACACATAAATCAGTAAGAAGTCTCCAGAAAAATCTTTATTAGTATCCCTGGATTTGTAAGCAGCAAATGACTTGTAACCTATGTCACAAAATTTGAGTTCGTGTTCGGCAGCAATAAAATTCAGATGAAATTTGATAAGGGATAAAAATTTGAAAACAAATCCGTCATTAAATTTGCCTTACATAAATTTGAAAATATTAAAATATAAAGACATTTAAAATTTTAATTTAAATATAGTAATATATAAATACTATATTCAACTGAATATTTTAATAATAATAATCTAAATAAAATATTTTACAAGATTAAACTTTCACATACTATAAATTAAGAAAATGATGATAGTTTTTTAATATGTTAAATTTTATTAATAGATTAATAAATAAAAAAGAACAATATTTATAGTTTTTGATATGTTAAATTTTATTAATAAATAAATGAAAACAAAACATTAAAACTTATGGAATATAAAGACAAAGTAGGCCAAAGTGATCACGACTTTCTCTAGGGAGTATTGATCAAAGAAAAGAAGCTATGGGTTTTATTTCTAGACACTCGACTTGTATATACCTTCAATCGATGGGCGAGAATACGCATCAATGCTAATGCTTCAATGATGGCCCCAAGAAAGGGGTCTGCAAAAGTAGTTAGCAGGAAAAAACTCCACATCACACAAGGCAGATTCACAAAAGCCCACAATGAGACAGTTTTAAAATATATTTTGATAAAAAACATTAGCCTGTTTTGCCATACAAATTTTAGGGCAAACATAACTGAATTTTCTAAGATTTTTCAAAAATCGCCAGATTTCAAATTTCATGTTCTCCATGTTCTTGTAACAATACCATGTTCTCCATTACAACTTCAACTCTCAAGTCTAAACCTCAACCACTTAAAACTTCTTATTAGCACGGTAAATTTGTAACTAATGACTTGTAACAATCCTATGTTCTCCATTAAAGCTTAGGCGTTCTAATGTTTAGAACTCAACTTATTCTAGTTTTGTTGTGCTAATGATTTTCGCATTAATTATCAGCGTAGATTTTTCTATTTGGACATCTATGCAATTTTTTTCTTATGTTTTCCTGTTCTTACTTCTGGTGTGGTTGGAATTTTAAAGTGAACAACAAATCAATATTTCCTTTGCCCTTTTCTGTGTAGAAACAAATCACGTAATAATCTACAAAAACCAAATTTTTCATCTTTCAACTGCTTCATGTAGAAACATTTTCAGTACACAGAGGTCACTATATAGTCTTCACATATTATCTCTAAGCTTCAATATTGAGGACATTTCAATAGTTCGTTGCAGTCACTCATGAAGGTTATTTCGATATCTGTCCCATGCTTGCACTATTTTCTCCAAAAAAAGATTCACAAAAAGCTATGGAACTAACAAAAACATGGTCATGTACTTTTCACAAGATAACGCATTTCAACTACCATCTATATCCGAATAGAGAAATCCACTACAACTACATAAGCATTTCATCTTAGTACTTGGTGATATTGCCACACGCCACTGCCCCAACATAACCTTCGGCATCTAATGGTGCAACCAAATGATGAGAGAAAGTATAGCATATCCCAAATGATGCTAGAATATGCCAAAAATGCCTTTCATTCGATGGTAAATTGCCCCATGGCCGAAAACCACCTTTTCAACTACTAAAGCCCAACAAGAAATCATTGTAGGGAGAAAACCATGGTTTTAGGCGAATATTCCCCAAACATTCTCTGCTGTTATGAAAAAGTAGTGTCGTTGGGGTTGGTTACCCATGGTAGAGCTAGGGTGCTACACTTGGGTGAAGCCACTAGAAGCTAAGTCCTATCGGATTGTGTAGGATGTGCAATCTGCATGATGCCAACACTACAAGCCTCATTTTTTTATCCAAATCCATACAACGTATAGCATAAACAAAAATTAATCTGCCTCAAACTCTCCCAACACCAACCCTAGGCAAATTTTATATGAAAGTGGAGGTTTTGGGCCTGCTGGATGCAATGACATGGTCCATTTGGCCGAAAAGTGCTCTAAAAACAAATTGTATGTAAGATTCAATATTCAAACCCTTATTTGAAACCAAGATTCTTGATCTCCAATTTCAATGAAACAAACATCAATATTGACTTTCTCAAGCCTTCTAGATGCTGTGGTGAGCTCAAATTTGTGACATCAAGCTCCAAAGTTCAATTGCAATAAAAAACACAAACAGAAAGCCCCTAAGAATCTAATATAATTACTCTCTAAAACCCTATTAAAGGACTAACTTTAGGACATCATGGCTCAAATACCATGTTGGAATTTTGTATAAACAAGAATTCTACCCAAGACTAAATGTCTAATAGCTAATCACAAACAAAAAATTAAATATTAAATAGATAAAGCTAATATTAGAATTGATTATTCAATGGACAGAAAGAGCAATTATATATAGCCTCAAGATCCCAAATACAACAAGAAAGAGGCAAAGGCAAAAAACCCAAAAACAAGGTATTGCTTGAACTAAGTTCCAAACTTGAGGAGATAAGGGAAAAAAAATCCCATGAAAGAAGGAATTAACAAGTACTCAATTATCCAATCCTACCCAAGTAATAAAAATATATTATCAATGTAAACTTAATACAGTAAGGTGCAATTATATAATTACACCAACCACCATTGCATACTCTAATTTTATCTACTCGAAGTTAGGCAATCCCTACACCATATCCCTCAAAGGAGATTGAATTCCATAGTGCAAGTGGCCAAATCTATTTTGCCAAATTCACAAAAGTTTGACACTATCATATATCAAGGCTTCCTATTTGATAAAATCAGCAATCAACTTATAAAGACCTTCCTCTTGAATACCTCTAGCCAACACTTGTCTAGGTTTTTGGCTAAAAATTTTTATCATCAAACTCAACCACACACATAAAATATATCATTGTAGAAATGAAAGGTAGATTCTTACTTAATCCAAGGGCATATAAGACATCATGAAATTAAGAACATCACTTGAAAGCATGCAAAAAGATAAAGTTCCAATCCCTATAACAAGATATGTAACATCATCATCCAATTCTACCTATATATGTACCTACTATTCTAGAAATATACTTAAGACCAAAGGAACGTGACTTGCCCGGACTGGCCCAGACTCGGCGAGTCCAAGTACGAGTCAAGCCTGGTGAGTCCCAAGGGCTCAGACTCGGACTCGTCCGAGTCTAGCTAGTAAAATCGCCAGACTCGCCGAGTTGGCGAGTTTGGCCCAAACTCGCCAAACTCGGCGAGTCCCGAGCCCCAGACTTGGCCGGTGTGGGCCAACTAAAAAACAAAAACAAAAAAATATATTGCAAAGTTTTTTGAAGTTCGTTTTTTTATGTTAATTATCTTCTATCCCTAAAAGTGACTTTCATTTCATTCACTTGCAAAAAAAGGAGGAGTAAAGTGAGTTGGGAAGAAAAACAAGGGTGCATAGAAGAAAAACCAGCAAGGAGGAAGCTCAAGTTTTCTTCAATTTGTCACATTGGAGCTGCATTGTGTTTCGATTTGGTGCATCAAGAGTTGGATAGGAAGACTTTGCAGCTCATTTCAAGCTTGTTGTAAGAGGTACGGTTGTCTTTTTGAAGTTTGTTTCTTTTATGCAAAAATTCCATTTTGTATCCATTTATTTTGAAAGTTTTACATCTTCTTTCAAAATCTTTTGTATGTGTGTAAGTAGCATGTAGTATGTAGTTGTAGTGTTGTACTATGTAGGGTTTGTAAATTTTATTTTTTTTAAGTAGGGTTTGACAAACCCTACTTTAGTTTTTTTGAATGTATGTAATATGTATTAGTTTTATTTTGTATTTGTAATGTTTTATTGCAGCAAACTTCACTTTATTATTTCAATTTGCCTCAACTTCAAGTTTCACAAAACTATCCTAAAATGTCTACTTTAGCTTCTAGACCCCCCATTAGAAAGGACCCTGCTTGGAAATATCATGAGGATTTTCCAGGGCAAGGAAAGGGGCAAACAAAATGTATGTTTTGCAAAACAATATTCCATGGAGGTATATATAGGCTGAAATACCATATTGCTGGTGTGCGTGGACATGATGTCGAACCATGCCTAAAAGCAGTCCCTGAGGCCGTATGTGATTGTTATGTAATGGTTGAGGAGATTGAAAGGAAAAAGAAACAAAAGGAGGATCAAGCGGCCATCGGGAGAGAGACAGTTTTAGGAAGAGGGACATAGTTAGGTTGTGTTGGAGGCCCTTCTTCCTTACCTCCATATCGTCCCACTCAGTTTGCTACTGTTGGTGCTTCCGTTTCTGCTTCTGCTTCTATAAGTGGCAGTGCCACCACCACTTCTCATGCTCCTACCACTAGTAGTTGTAGTGGGAATGTTACCATTCGACCTAGGATTCATAAATCTAGGTTGGATTCCTTCTTTGTACCTCGCACTACTCCTGGGTCCCAACCGTCGCTTGAGGGCATGGGTTGGAACAAGGAGGTCCATGATGCTGCTAAAATGGCAATTGGCAGGTTTTGGAGCTACAGCTGTATTCCATTCTTTGTAGCCAGGTGAATGTTTGATAACTTTGATTGTTTTAATTTTTATACTTAACTTATCTCATTGAATTTTTATACTTAACTTATCTCATTGAGTTTCTTTGCGACAGGTCTCCTTATTGGCAACAAATGGTTGATGCCATTACCATATGCGGGGCGGGGTTCAAAGCCCCTAGTGAGAGTGATTTGAGGGGACCCATTTTCTTTCAAATGGTGGATGATGTGAAAAAGGATTTAGATGAACAACGCCAGATATGGAGCACTAAAGGTTGCACCATCATGACTGATGGTTGGACGGATAGGAGAAATAGAACTCTCCTTAATTTTCTTGTTTCTTCCGCAGGTGATTAATTAATTTTAGTTTCATATAGTCTTTAATTTTTTATTTTTTATCTAATGGTTTATTGAATGATCATTGACCTAGCTTTATTTTTTTATTTCAGGGGGCACCGTTTTCATCAAGTCCATTGATGCCTCCGCCCATTGCAAGCATGCCACCTACCTATGTGAGCAGATAGAGGAGGTGATTGAAGATGTGGGTGAGGAGAACGTGGTACAGGTGGTGACCAACAATGCAGCAAATTATGTTACTGCGGGTAAACTTTTGATTACAAACTATTTTTGTTTGCAAATTAATTACTATCTTGAGTTTGTACCTCCATTAATTACAATTTACAATGCAACAAATTATGTTGCTACAAGTAGACTATTGATGGAGAGGCACCCATCTATAGTTTGGACTCCATGTGCTGCTCATTGCATTGACCTCATGTTGGAGGATATTGGAAAAATCCCATGGGTCAAGAGATGTGTAGAAAGGGCAAGAAATGTCTGCAAATTTGTATATAATCATTCATGGGTGTTGGCTCTTATGAGACAATACACAGAGCAGAAGGAGTTAGCTCGTCCAGGAATCACAAGATTTGCCACAAACTTCCTCACATTGCAGTCCATGCTTAGGTCTAAGTCTGCCTTGAGACGTATGATTGTTGGTGAGGAGTGGTCTTCCTCATCCTATGCTACCACCCCTGCAGGGATAGATATGGCAGACTGCATTTTTTATGAGCAAGGCTTTTGGGTCCCTTGTGATGAGATAGTGAAGGTAATTTGTTTATAAATTCTACAATTTAACTTCATGTTTTATAAGTTATTATATGTATTCTCTTATTTGCTCATTTTTCTAAATTACACAATATTTTCAATTTTGTAGTTTGTTAAGCCCTTGGTGGTTTTGTTGCGAGTTGCGGATGGAGATAAGCCCGCAATGGGCTATATATATGAGGGCATGGATAGGGCGAAGGAGGCCATCAGATTCGTCTATGGAGTAGATGAGAGCAAGTATGGTCCCATTTGGGAGATCATTGATAGGAGATGGCATCATCAGCTTCATAGGCCCATCCATGCGGCAGCCTATTTTCTGAATCCGGCATTCCGTTTTATCCCTTCTTTCAAGGCTGATGTGGAGGTCCTTAATGGGCTATATGCAATCATGGAGAAGATGGGACCTGCTGGTACTTCTCAAATAGACCTTTTTCGAGAGCTACAAATGTTCTCAGATGCACAAGGGGAGACCTTCTCTCGTCTTGTCGCCAAAGACGGTAGGACAACTATGATGCCAGGTAAAAATAAATTGTAAGGCTTAATTTTAGTTTTATTCAATACTATATTGTAACTTGTTAAATGAGTTCATGAGTGAGACTGATTTTATTTATTTTTCTCATTTCAAACTCAGATCATTGGTGGAACTTTTTTGGCCCAGAGACACCAAATATTCAGAAGTTGGCCATTCGCATCTTGAGCCAACCATGCAGTGCATCAAGTTGTGAGCGCAATTGGAGTATGTTTGAGCACATACACTCCAAGAGGCGCAATAGATTATCTATGGAGAAGATGAATGATCTCGTCTTTGTTCACTACAACCTCCGCCTGAGAATGAGAAAGAATGCAATAGTTGACATGTCTCCTATCATTCTAGATGAGGTTGATCTTGAAGCAGAGTGGGCCAATGAGAATCAGACAGCTCCTGGGACTCCTACAGCTGTATTTAGTGATGATGACATTGATTGGATCGACCAGGTAGATATAGAGGTTGAGGCTGTAGCCATGGCAGAGGAGGAGCAGAGAGCACGAGCAGAGATAGGAAATACTGAGACTCAGAGTGACACAACTGTTCCTGATGTTGGTGAGCATGACACAGCCGTTCTTGATGTTGGTGAGCATGGCATGGTGTCACGGGGAGCGACTATGGCTGCTGAATCATCCAGGACCTACTTTAAACGCCTTCGCAGGGGGCCAGGGCGAGAGGGTGCACGGCCCTTTGAGCCATAGGCTTGTACACTTGCAGTTGTATTTAGTATTTACTATTTATCTTTGGTATTTGTATGAAACATTTGATGATGATCATATGATGACATGGATTTTTTATTCCATGAGTTTTGTAATATTGTATACATTTGACAATATTTATATATCTATGTTTGTTATTTTCTTCAGCTACAATTTGCGTTTATGCTTATGTGATTGATGTATACTTGTGTATGTAATCAAATGAGCCGAGTTTAATGATGTTTTTGTGTCTTTAAGGTGTATTCAATAAAGGGTGTCTGAAACAAGTTTTAAATCTTTAAAAATCTCTAAATTTCTTGAGTTTTTCACTTTCCCAAATCTAGCCGAGTCTGACGCCGAGTCCCGAGTCCGATTCCGAATCGGCCTTGCCAAGTCCGAGCTGAGTCCGAGTCCCATTTCTTTGCTTAAGACCTTATTTAAAGTCATGTGTCTTGATTCCCCATTGTCCACATACCACTCCACACCAAAAAAGGTGTTGGTGGCTAAGCATGACATGGTGGAGAAGGTTGTCTCAAGCCTAGATGAAAGCCTATCGATTACTAAAGCTTTTGCACTCCATACAAATTGCTTTTTCTACTACTACTTCCCCTTCCCCTTCTCAGGACCATAATAATCATAGTGGCCATTCTTTTGGCATTCAGCTCACATGGCTTACTTTCTGCCCCTTCCGGAGTTCTTTGTTGCCACCATTCCTTGTCTTCCCAATGAGAGCTTGGTTCTAAGTTTCTTCCATTTTAACTAAACTTGACTCAAGTCTTGTTTCATCATGGATGAACACATTCCAAAGGTTCTCAAAAATAAAATAATGTGAGATTTGATACAATGGAATGTGCTAGCTTTTCACTAGTTCTAGTCCTAGTGCTATGGAGAGGTGAAACAAGATGCCAAGAAGAATTCTTGGAAGAGGCACTACTTATTGAATCTGTACAAATAAATGTGATAAACATCATGAATTGAAATACATACAAAGTTATGTTCCAAGTCACTTTCAAAACTAGGACCAAGGTGGATTATTGAATGCGTTATGGGAATGGCAGTATGGGGGGTGCATTTTTTTTTGCAGAGAGAAAAGACAACAACGGGCGAAAAAATATATTTTCACCAATTCTAGTGCTAAGGCAATGGAGAGGTGAAAGAAGATGCCTAGAACAAGGCATTTAAGGCAGGGCCCAATTAAATTTATCGATAGATAGGAAGGTACATAGGTTCATAGATAGACTAGTATGTATATCGATAAATAGGTAGATATTCACCAGCTCTAGTGCTAAAACAATGGAGAGGTGAAACAAGATGACTAGAACAAGGCATATATATGGTAGGGCCCCAATTGTACTTTACTTATAATTGCAGATTTCTTCTTTTAATTCCTCAAACATATTTTTCTTTGGTATTTTTTTTAAATTATTTGGGAGTTTATTGATAGCGTACATAGTTCACATTTGGATAAATGAAATGCTATTGTTGAATATTGCTGTTAGGCCTTCATTTATTTATTTTCACAGAGTTCATCATACATTAATTTTTAATTTCTTATATTTCTACTAATTTCTTGCCATCAAGGTTATGTCTCGAGAAAGAAACTCTGAATAAAGACTTCAAAAATCAAATAGATCTGCCTAAAATGGAGGCACCTTTGTTTCTTTAAACTACCATGTCTCTCATCAGATCAATAAGATATTGGATGGAAACAGTTACAGGTAACATTTGTAATACTGTTCCAAGTAGGAGTCATAATTGTTGGTTGAAAATTTTGTACACCTGGGGGATGTGCAAAATTGTGGTTTCAGAGCAGTCACTGCAGGTTGAAGACTTTTCTCTTAAGGCACGCTTCTCCAGGCAAAATTTTCGCTTCTGGTTAAACTTGGGCTAATCTTCGGTCCATCCTCGATCCGCATTTCAAATTTCATCGCATTTTGAGTTCGTTTGCTATGTCTTTTCTTCAATTTCGGGTTTTTTCTTCCTAATTGCAGGTGGGAAATTTTCCTTTGATTGCAAGTTTTAATTTTTTCATGTTTTAGTGTTGTAGGGAAATTTTAAAACAATTACAAGTGCACTTTATTTAAAACTTGTCACTTGTACCTTACTTTTAATTTCCCCCTTACTTTTTATGTCTTTTAAGTCATTGTAGGAACTCTTTGGACAAATTACAAGTGAATTTAAAATTATAAGTTTAAAAAGAACTTGTAATTTCTTATAAAAGTTCCTACTTAAGTGATTTTAAGTTGTGGTAGCGATTCTTTTTCTCTATTACAAATTTTAATGTTCTTTTTACTTGTAATAGGGTTTTTATTTCCCTATTACATGTTTTATGTCCTTTAAGCCATTTTTAACTTGTAAAGGGGAGTTTTATTTCCCTATTACAAGTTATTTTGACATGTCATTTTGTTCTTTCTTCCCTAAAACCCGAATTTGCCCAAGGAAAGAGAAAAGTGAAGTAATTAAAACTTGCAATGGGGTTTCTAAAACCTGATTGCATCTTTTTTGAAGGCATTTGTTACTTGTATTTGCAAATGAAGAACCCGAAATGCATTTTTGCTCCCAAAAAACCCGTTTTTCATGGTTTGAATCCCGTTTTCATAGAGGAATGCATTGAATGAAGCAGGTGAGACGTTTTGTTCCTCATTTGTTGGTTTATGGGTCACGTTTCCTTGCTATTTGGGAGGCGTTTTTACTGATTTGGAGCCACGTTTTTGCCCCATTACGAACATTTTTCAAACACGTGTTGCTGCATTTTGTGTTGTTTTGTAACTAGTTTAAAAATATTTATAGTGGATTCGAATTGCCAAAGGCAACATTCGAATCCATTAGGATTAAATAGGGTTGGGCCCTATTTCAATCTAATATGTAAAACAAATAGGGTTGGGCCATATTCCAATGTTGTTCGGATCATTATAGGGCTGGGCCCTACTTCCCTTATATTCCTAACATACAATGTTCAAAACGCATGGACCTATTTACCAAACGTGTGGGCTAATGTGTGGACCCATCCTCATTATGTGGCGTGTGAATTAAAGTGAGTTTAGGCGCCAAAATGTATTGGGCTGACCCTATATGCATTCCCTCTACCTTGTATAAATACAGATTCATTTTGGAAGGAAACCAATGAAGCGAACAAACTACCTTTAGCAAGAGCAGCGAATTGTATAATCAGCATTCAGCAAACTTCTCTTGAGCAAAGCAAACTTCAATCAGCGAGTTATCTCCAAGAGCAGCTACTTATCTCCTTAAGACAGCGAACTATCTTCAAAGGACAACGAACCAAATTTTGGGCAACGAATCATGTACTTGATCTGCGAATAGTCTACTTGATCAGCAAATGGTCTACTTGATCAGTGAATGGTCTCCTTGATCAGCGAATTATCTCTACACAAGCATATTACAGATAAGTTAATTATGCTTCTGTGTATATCAGGTTGATGCCCTAGTTTGATACATGTTCTGCTGTTCATTTAGCTTCAAGAGTTGAAGCTAATTTGTAAAGACATTTTCTGATTGCTTGTCTAATCAGATATGAAGATCTGTTGTTGTTGGGTTTTTCCTCAAAGGGGGAGGCTTTCCCAGGGTAGTCTTGTGTTGTGTGTATCTCTATTTATGTGCTTCATTTCTGTTACTGTACATTATCTACTTCTGCACCTATATATTAAGCGATTGCAAATCTGATTACTAAAATCTAACATTTTGATCCTCCGTTGCAAGGCGTTTTTCATTCTTCATCCCCAACGTGGATTTGCAACATGATTGAAGGCGTTTTTCTTCCTCCTTCCATTCCGTTTTTTTGTGCAAGGAGTTTGAATCTGAGTTCGCTTTTAGAGATTATTCATCTCTTTCAAGAGCATCTTGATCAAGCAAGTTGAAGTTCTTCCCATTTTGCTAAGTTCTTTGAATGCAATTTGGAGATTGCATTGTTTTTCCCCTTTATATTTTTACCGGTTCACTTGTATTCGGGTTTATAAATTCCGATTACAAGTAACTTTGGTAATGTTGACCTTCCCCTTTGGTAAAAAGAGTTAACCTTCTTTTTACAAAATTTACAAATGTTGAAGAATTGCCATGAGACTCATTCATATGATTTTGGGTTTTACAAATCTGATTGCAAACAAGAGTTTTTCCCATTTTCCAAGTTTGTCATTTTACCGGTTGATATCATTCTTTCCATTTTCCCCTCATGTCAAAACCTGGTTGCAATTGTGTCTTCACTTGCACTCAGCCTTCCAGAATCCGAAATGGGTCCAAAATGCACTCAAAAACACTTGAAATTGAGTCTCTAGCATGCAATTACAAGTGCAAACTTGTGTTTTCCCATTACACATATGAAGTTGCACATTTATTCTCCATAATTGCAAGTTAATGCTCTTATTTTTTCCACACATGTAATGCAGCTTCCAGAACCCGAAATTCACTTGTGAGCCCATTTTTGCATCAATTTATCCCTTCCTTCGTCAGTCCTGTTTGCACAAACGACCTACCAAAGCGATAAATTAAGACATGGGCCTTATTTTGCAAGTAGATTCCAAGATTGGAGGATGATTCAAAGAGAGAACAACAACATGACAAAGCCACACAAAGGGATGGATAAGTGACATGAATGGTTGAGAGCATAAAATGCTTTCAAGACAAAGATAGGCTTCTTACTTCAGCCTTGCAAAGAACTTACCTCCTGAAAAGCCAGTACTACCCCAAACAAGAAGATAAGATTGAAGCTCGTCGGCCAAGGACACAAAGATCATTAAGGATGCAAATTCTCATTCTAGTTCAAGATGTCTTCACCAATCCTGAATACATCAAGTTCTAGCATCCTGAAGCGGCATGAAGATCATCAAAAACAGAGGATGATGCAGTTGGAGTCGTGTCTTTGGACACTTAGATTAATTATGCATTTGTAATTTTGTTTTGACAAATTACATGTAATGTCAAATTTGTAATTGCAAGTGTCACTTTACTTGCATTTTTGCAAAAATGTAATTACATGTAAGGCAACTACAAGTTGAGTTAGATTAGGACTGTAGTTGGAATAAGTCATGGTGGTTGAGAGAATTTATCAAGTTAGTTAGGATCCTCCCACCTTTTTTTCAAGGCTCCTCTCCTATAAATACTTGAGGTGATCTATTGCAATTTTTATCTTTTGGCAATACAACAAAAATCTGTCAGTTTGTATGTACACTCTAAGACTTTGAGCTTAGTTGTGAATCAGATTGCAGTCAATTAAAAGAGGCAAATTGTTTTCAAACTTTGTGTCGATTCAAGGTGTTGTGTGACAACATTTTCTGGAGATTGATTGTGAGTTTTTGAGGTGTTATACAAGAGGGATTCAAGCTCAATCTTGCAGACTTTGAGCTGCTTATTGCGTTTGGAATTTTATGTTTGGTTTTCAGATTTGGTCTTGCAGACTTTGAGCTACTTATCATATTTGAAGCTAGTGTGGAAAGCTCAAGTGGGAAGATAGCTTGTAGACTTTGTGCTACTTCTATTTTTAAGACTTGTGCATGTAAGGTAAAGTGCATCAAATAGTTAGACTTTGAGCAACTACATACTATGCTTGGTTAGCAAAAAATCATCTAAAAAGGTTGATAGGAGAATAGATAGTTGAAGAATTTGAGCTTTCTTTCTGTTTTCCCATCCCGGGAAGTGACGGAAGTCTTTGTGCCTTCATGGAAACTTTGCTTCCCTTTATGTTCCAAAAATCCTACAAAAAAATCTCATTTCTGTATTTGTTGTTATTCATTTCCAAATGCTATTACTTTTCTTTGAAGAAAAAAGAGTATAGTTTTTCTTGAAAGAAATAGAAAGACTGTTGTCTCACCCATATTAGATTAGTTTAGTTTGTAGATAGGAGGAGCCTTCCCTAAATTAGGAGAGTAACATACTCACACACTATGCCTGAAACCACAATTTTGCACATCCCCCATGTGTACAAAATTTTCAACCAACAATAACTTTCCCATATCACCTACAAAAGTTGCCAACATTTCCACTGCCATCCCTACTGAATCCATGTTTCCTTAAAGAGTCTTAAGTCTACCCTAACATTTATGCCGCTTACCAACCTAGTTGCGGCCCTTTCTAATACTCATGTTTGGTAAATTCACAAGTAACTTGTCCACTTCTTGATGTGATATAAGTTAACACCCATTGTATCTAAAAGAAGAAATTCAGATGCTAATAGTCAGACTCAAACAGTTGAAAGGCCATACCCATTGTATCTAGCAGAAGAAGTCAAGATGCCAAAAGTCAGACTCAGACAGAGTCATTGGAAATTTTTAATTGTTTGCATATTTTTCAGCTCTCTGCAGTAACCTAGCAACGCAGTAATCAAGTACACCACAATAGCACATGTAATGTATGTATAATGCAAATGGAACAGTCAACACAAAACATAAAATGTAGAATAATTTATTGAGGTTATTCAGGTCCACATAATAATAGGTTACTAGCAGACGAACGCAATGCTCAACAAATCCATTAAAATTAAAAACTTAAAGGTAATTCATCAGAAGTTTATAACGGCACCAAAGACACGTTTGATAGAGAGTTTGATCACGAAGACTAATTGTTGTTTGCTATTCACCAAGTGATTGTGCCTCGGATGGGTTTAATTTTTCAATATCAACATAGCGCTATGAGTAGAGCGTGGGTTCAAAATTCAGGAATTGAGATTTGTAGAGATCATTTATTAAAATATATTTTGATTAAAAACGAACAAATCCGAAAATAAATAAACAGGCAGTAAAATTCTTACCATTTCCTGTGCGAGGGGATTTATGCCTGTAAGTCGGCACTGCACGAATACAATCTTTTGCAACTCCTCGATCTGGTTGTGGAGGAGCTCTCTCTGTGCCTCCATCACGCACTGCAACGAATTTTCACTTCTGAGACACACCTCCACGAAGCCATTGAAACCCTCGGTCCCCTTTACTTTCTCCATGTGACCGCGCCCTTGGAAATGATAATACTGATTGCTACGGACCGTTTAACGAATACATATATACAGAGGCGCAGGGCCCTGCATTGTTGTGCTGATTACAGCAGATATAGGAATGAAGAATAAATTGAGTAGATTGGAAGTGCGCGACAATCGATCTCTAGACCTGTGATGGATCCGCGGTTATGCGGTTGAGTTCGCATTTGAAGGCAATAGAGAGACACCGTATCGCATGTCCTTTGCGGACGTGAACTGGTCGTTCCAATCGAGTTTGGTTTTTTTTTTTCCTTTTGATAATGTGTGCTCCGTCAGAACCGAGGAGTTAATTTAATAGAAATAAGTGTCATCTTCTAATCCAGATTTTAATATTATCATTTTATTTTATTTTTATTATTTTATCCGAGAAAAGCAAAAGCTTGTACATTTTTTTTTAAATCTCCTCAACAATGGGGAATCTTAAGGAGTTTTTAATATGATATTTGGAAGTTGTGGAATAGGACGGAGGAACTCAAAGTTTCAAATGTGCTTAGAGTTATTGTCTATATGCTTTATGACCAAGTTATAATTAAAATCAAAACCAATGAAGGAATGTTACTTTGGTAATGATATCAGTGTCAAATAAAGTTGTTCGTTTTTTTCAATATTGTTTTAGTTATTAATTGATAAGTTGGAAGAGTGAATAGACAAGATTGGTGGGAGAGAATTTAGTCGACTAAGTACATAATAAAGTTACTCTTATATGTGATCTCATATTGATTACTAAAACAACTCATGGTCTAAGAAAACATTTGAGGGCTCTTGAAATCTTGTGTTGGGGGTTAGGATGCAAGTGAACACTAGAAAAACCAAAATAATTGTTTTATCAGTGTGAAGAAAAAAGAAGCAAATTAACTTTCTCTTTGAATGCAACTCACTAGAAATAGTGGATGAGTACAAACATCTTGAGCTTGATTTTCACAATATTTTGTTGGTAAACATGCGAAGCAAAAAGAGATATTTTATTGGCTAAGACATGTGTTTTCCCCTTAGAGACATCAATGATGGTTTAGCTATTAAGTTACCTACCCCTCCACCTCCATTTCATGAGAATGTTATTCTTATGCCCTCTTATGTAACAAGTTGAATCTAAACACTTCTATGAAACGTGCTTATAATGAAATAGAGCTTTTAAAACAACAACTTAGCAATTTAATAGAAAGAAAAGAACACCATATTTATTTATTTTTACAATAACTGAAATGAAACTAGATATAACTAGGATCTAGATATAAAATCGATCTATGTTGTAAGAATTTGCAGTAGATATGAAAGTAATTTAAAACATTTCATTTAAAATGAAAGAGAGAGGGTTTAGAGAGGGTTTAGTCGACTAAGTACATAATAAAGTTACTCTTATATGTGATCCCATATTGATTACTAAAACAACTCGTGGTCTAAGAAAACATTTGAGGGCTCTTGAAATCTTTTGTTGGGGGTTAGGATGCAAGTGAACACTAGAAAAACCAAAATAATTGTTTTCTCGATGTGAAGAAAAAATAAGCAAATTAACTTTCTCTTTGAATGCAACTCACTAGAAATAGTGGATGAGTAGAAACATCTTGAGCTTGATTTTCATAATATTTTGTTGGTAAACGTGCAGAGCAAAAAGAGATATTTTATTGGCTAAGACATGTGTTTTCCCCTTAGAGACATCAATGATGGTTTGGCTATTAAGTTACCTACCCCTCCACCTCCATTTCATGGGAATGTTATTCTTATGCCCTCTTATCTAACAAGTTGAATCTAAACAATTCTATGAAACATGCTTATAATGAAATAGAGCTTTTAAAACAACAACTTAGCAGTTTAATAGAAAGAAAAGAACACCATTGTTTATTTATTTTTACAATAACTGAAATGAAACTAGATATAACTGGGATCTAGATATAAAATCGATCTATGTTGTAAGAATTTACAGTAGATATGAAAGTAATTTAAAACATTTCATTTAAAATGAAAGAGAGAGGGCTTAGAAAGTACATTTATACTGATGCTGACATTCTGAACTTTTGAAACTTTATCAACAAACCAATGAGGAGGGAAAGTATCGTCAAGAGCTTTTCCACCCAACCACGGACTTATTAGTCCCCCATGCCATATCCGACTAGATTGGTCTGACCCTTCGTAGGGAGGTAACGGGAAGTGGAACTCATGTCATGTGAGACTTGGTGTTTAAGACCTACACAAACTAGTCGGTCATACATTATGGGTAACCCCCAACTAGTATGACACTCCTGACTAGAGGTGTATCTGGTTCTAGTGAATTGACGATAGCTTGCATTATGCAACTCCACCTTGGCCAAGGTTTTAACATTGCAAGCATGATTAAACGTGTTATCAATGATCACCACCCTTCTCGACATAGGTCAAGGGTCGAGTAGGTTTAACCAACAAGAGCCATAACTGAACTCACTTAGAAACCATTGACCACATGATTGTTTTACATTCTTTTTGTTATCAACACTAATTTTCTTAAGAAGTTACTGTTTTATTTTTCTAACTCAATATTGCAAAAGGTTTGTAATAATACAACTAATTCCCTCGATTGGGAAGGTAAGGGGTTTGAGAGTCGTTAGTTGTTCATTGATCCTTACGTTGGGATTAAACACCATGCAAGACATGTTTTTGTTGTCATTGCAATTTTGAGGGTTTTTCCTTTAATTGAGATGCCAAATGCATCATAATACAACTATGTCCTCCCACCCATTACCTTCCTAGACTAGGGGTTTAGTTTTGTCATGAGTTAGAGATGATAAATCTCAATTAGATAGATCATTGTATTGTGACCCATCAAAAAAAGGTCATTGTATTGTGCATAAATTAATATGCATGAAATCAAGATAGGATGGATATATTATTTGATATCCTTATTTTATGCCACTTAAACTTTTAGTGGCTTAAATGATGCTTTTAAAATTAATTTAAATAACAAGGCACCCCCTTCTCACACTTATCTTTTTTAAAATTGCCAAATAGAGTTTGCCTAAGGTATTTTAGAAATGAACCTTACCTTTGCAAGAGTATTAGTATAAGATATTCATATATTTATATAAACGAATCTATACATCTTATGTATGCATTATTTCAATAAGATATATGTATATGCTACAAAACATGAGTCACTGCAAATTTTAATTCATTTATTAATAAATTAACTAATTATAAATTAATTAATAATAATAATAAATTAACTCAAAAACCAATACATAACTTAGGGTCGTGAAACCCTAAAACCTTTATGTCGACCAACTGGGGTTACCTGACACAACGATTGACATAAATAGCCAAGGTCAATTTGAGACTACCCGACTCAGGGTTAGGGTTTCCGATGGCATAATTTTTTCTCTCTCCTTACCTCCCGACCAGATGATACTTCCCCTCCCTTTGTGGAGGACGACAATCTCTTGCACACACTTGGCCGATTCAACCAGTTAGATCAAAATCTTGTCTTATTCTGACATTTCAAATATCATTAACAAAAATGAAAAATTATATAATAATGTTAACTATCAAGTTGAATCAATTTAACAATTATGATTCATCCATTCATTATTCTAAGCACAATTAGCATCATTCAATTATGCATGAACATCTAGGGCACATTCATTCAATTTAAACATGAAAATCTAGGGCACATTAAACATATTGCAGGTATAGCATAGATCAACTAGGGCACACATATAACATGGCGTAATCACAACATATAAACAACTAGGGCACAAGTGGGATGTAACATCTTATCAGCCATATCAAACTAAAAATGCATATTTTTATATCCCAAACACCTTTGCTATAGGAACTTACTAACATTCTCAATATGCTTTCTACCCTCTCGCACCCACTCAACCTTCTTTGTAACCTATTATAGCATTGTAAATTGTATCCCTTTACAATTTCGTCCTCGCCTTGGTGTTTTGACTTTCAGTACTTTGTACCTGCTTTGATGTTGCTCACACCCTCTTGAAATCTACATTTTCAACTCCTTCTTCAAACTCTATTCAATTTGAGTCCTGATTAACAAGACCAAGACACCTCGGTCTGCCCAATTAGGACCCAAAATAGGACCTCACAATAATCACTTCATGTGGGTGGGGAATTTGGCTATGAGTCTGACTACTCTGAAAATTCAAGCACTTAATGCACAATTAGGTATAAAAGGAAGCCTACCCCCTCATTTGGTAACTATTGTAGACACATAAATATGTCCACTAAATTAAATAAATATTTAATATGTGTTTAATGCACTAATATTCTTCTATTAATTAAATTCACATTTAATTAATTCATTTCAAACCTATGCATCTAATCTAATTAAATAAATTTCATAAATTTATTTAAATTACTAATTATAGTCCAGCTATTAAATAAATTAATTTAATTCCCTTTCCTCTATTTAAAGTGCCTAACCAAAATCCCTATTTAAATAAATAAAATATTTATTTAAAATCCCCCATCCACTCGCATTCTCCTACGAATGTGAGTAGCACCATTATTTTGAATAAATAAATTATTTATTTAAAAATCCTAAATTCATCCCACTTGCACTTTCTAGAATATGCAAGTTGTATGCCTAACCTTCTTCTAGATTCTTCCAAGCCCTTCTACATTAACCTAAACCCCCCTTCTAACCACTTGCCCAATCCTAAACCCAATTTAACCCCCAACCCATCATCTCACCCATTTAAGACTCTTACAAAATCTTAAATGCTTCCCTTCTTCAACAAGTTAACCCACATGAGTTTTGCCCCTTTGGTCAAAGCCTGGCCATGGGTAAACCTTGCACAAGAGTTTACCATTGGATAATAGCTTTATCCAATTACTCAACCACATGAGGTTGCCGTCATGTCCTCTCAAGCATTTAATGTTTCTTCCCTCTCCTCTCAAGCCCTCTCAAGATGCCACTTGTCACCATTACATTGGTGGAAGTTGCAAACATGGATTGAAGATCATGCCTCTCATGCAATCCTAGCCCTTGCTAAGCCAAATCAATCTTGACACTTCAATCAACCATTTTGCCCAAAAAAAGGAACTCTCACTCTTAAGCGAAAATGAAGAAGCATCGTGAGCATTGTTACTATAGATGCATAGATTTTAAGATCTTTTATAGCAAAGTAATTCTAGTGTGTGCATTTTCATAGTAATAGGATTTCATTCTCAACCATATTCAATCTTTCATTTGGAATCCATGGCTACATGCTAAAAATTGAGGGCTACACTCAAGCAAGCTTTGGATCTTGGAGAGGAGTGTAGACACCTGAAATTAACATTTAATTAATTTAAGCGTATCAACATAATTAATTGACTTAATTGTGTTATCCTCATTCCTCATGGAATCAATTAAATCTAATTTAATTAATCCCATCACTATTGTCCAATAATTAATTTATCAAAAAAATTAATTATTCCCCTATTCTTCTAAAGTCCCCTCCAATAATTATTTCCTTTAACCCACTCAGTTAATTAATTCCAATTAATCAACCTAGTCACATGATTCCTACAAATCACTTTTCCTAATCCCACTCTAACCTAATTAATCCTTCTAGAATCTCTCATAATCATGTTTATCATTATCCCTCAATTTTTAATTCCCACTCATGTCACATCAACATCGAGTCTCTCAAAGAAATTCAAATTTCTTTGAATCCCTCAATGCATCCTTATTTTGGAATTTTTAATTCCTCATATTTGAAATTCAAATTTCTCCCCCCTTTTTCCCAAGTAATTTTATATTCCTGTTTATTTTCCCAAGGCACCCTTGATCCATGCCTTCTATCTAAAATCAATCTCAACCCTTCATAATCAAATTAATATTGGCCCTCCATTGGCCCTCTCCAATCTATAAATTGGAGCCTATTTTCCTCACAAATCATCCACCTCTCATGCATTGTCATGTTGCCTATTTCTTCTCTCATCCTCTTCTAATCCAAATCCTCATATCCATCACTCAAGTCCAATCCAATAATCCACTTACCTTATTGAGCATTTGGAGAGCATTCCACATCCGTCAAGGAGCCCATCCAATCAAGTTGAAGAGAGGCGCTATTCAACTTCATCGAAGGCTCAATCCGAGGAAGAGGTAAAAATAGCAAAGGTATAAAATGGTCTCTTGATGTTTTAGATTTTTTCATGCTTATTTCATTGTCATTTTGATCATTTGACCTTTCAATCTGTTTTCCCCTCTTTATTATGGCATGCCCGGTGGGAC
Organism: Cryptomeria japonica; assembly: GCF_030272615.1. NCBI lineage: Eukaryota > Viridiplantae > Streptophyta > Pinopsida > Cupressales > Cupressaceae > Cryptomeria > Cryptomeria japonica. The sequence continues at coordinate 682,637,195 of NC_081413.1, forward strand.
CCACGTCTCGAATTTAACAAAAAATTGAGTTTTTTTTGTGAAGGTTTTTCGTAGGTTCATACTTCAGCGCGAATGCACGCGCATTGGCGCAACCGTTTTCTAGATCGACGTGAACGCCTGCTAATCAGTGCGACCGTCTCGGCTTTGGCGCGCCCGCATCAAATTTCAAAATTGTTATGGCGTCTCACTGTTCTTCAGCGCGACCACCACGCAAATCTGTCTATCTCCTCTTCTTCATTCTTTTTGTTCTTCTCACTTCTATCTCTTTTCAGTTGTCACTTCAGCGCGACCGCTTTGCGATTAGCACGAGCGTTTTGTTACGGATTTAAATTTGAATTTTTGGGCGCTAACTCTAGTTGTTTTGACGCAAGCACCTTCTAGTCGACACGACTATAATTACACAAGCCTTAATCCTCTACCATCCATATCCATTACACATTATCCTCCCACCTCATACATCTTTATCCACTATTCATTGCATCCTTAATTCCACTACCTCTAGTGTGGGGCATTGCACTCCTTTGTAGCATAGTCCTTGGGTCTCCATCACCCTACCCTCCAGTCTTCCATATCCTATACATATCCATCCACTCCATCCATCTGTCTCTTATCTAAACAATAACTCCCTCCTTCCATTCATCCATCCTCTTACCCACCCATTGGTTCTCCCTTGTCATTGGTTCTAGTCAATCAAATCCTATCCACCAATCCATCCCATCCTATCCAATTTCTAATCCAATCCTATCCTATCCAATCATATTCTCCATCTCTTACAATTCAATCATTAATCCCATCCTCAATCCAATCCTATTCAATCATCCATCCCCCTTTTCATCCTATCTAATCATTTATCCTTCTTCTAATCCTATCCAATCCATCAAACTGAGATTTCCCCATCTACCCGAGCTCGCATTGACTTGTGCCTAATCCAAGCACCCATCCATACTTGGCTAATCAAATCCAAGTGAAAATCATCTCATCTGCAGACCTTGTGCATCCAACTTGTCTTTTGTCATCCATCAATCTATCCATCACCTGCCCCTCGGGATGCATCCTTCCCTAGTCCGACAATTTATCCAAATCCATGTCCTACTCTTGGCAAGAGATGTAAGTTGGTCGTGTGCATATTGTTTGCATGCTTGAGCTTTTAGCTTTATTTTCATCTTGTGTCCCAGGACTATACTTGTTCAGGACTGCCTTGATCATCCTATATCTTGGTATGTCTTGGTTGGTGTATAATGGGGCATAGTTTTCATGGTATGGTGTGTTTAAAGGTCTTCCTTGTACGAACCGGTAACCCTGCATTAGTGTTTATAAATACTTGCGTGATTGTGTGCAAGGCATTCCTATTTCATTGAGTGTCAGTCCACACTTCGGATCTTCATATCATCTTGGCTCTTATAATCAGTGGTGTAGACTATCCATGGCAATATCAAATCTAGGTTTGCTCTCTATACTTGCTCAACAAGAAATCCAATCCATTTATCGTTTCGTCTCATTTCATTCACAACACTCCAACTCATTCCTACTTCCATCTTTCATTATCTTCATCCTTTCATCACTTATTCTTCTAATTCCTTTTGAGAGCACACCTGTGTTCTTCGAACCCGCATGTCCTCTCGAGGGGGCATACAACTACTTCCTCGTCATCATACTTCCTCATCTCATGACTAGGGCATCATGCTACTAGTCCTCTCCTTCCACTATGTTTTATTATTCTTTGATATAACATCATTTTATGATGCTATATCAAAGAGGGGCAAAACGTAGATAACTAAAATTAATATATAATTAATTTAAGCCTATCAACATAATTAATTGACTTAATCGTGTTATCCTTATTCTTCTCGGTGTTAATTAAATCTAATTTAATTAATTCTATCAGTATTGTGCAATAATTAATTTATCAAATAGATTAATTATTCCCCTATTCTTCTTAAGTCCCCTCCAATAATTATTTCTTCTAAACCCACTCAGTTAATTAATTATAATTAATTAACCTAGTCATGTGATTCCTACAAATCAGTTTTCCTGATCCCATTAGCCTAATTAATCCTTCTAGAATCTCTCATAATCATGCTTATCATTATCTCTCGATTTGTAATTCCCACTCATGTCACATCAACATTGAGTCTCTCAAAGAAATTCAAATTTCTTTGAATCCATCAATGCATCCTTATTTTGGAATTTTTAATTCCTCATATTTGAAATTCAAATTTCTCCCCCCTTTTTTCCAAAGAATTTTATATTCCTGTTTATTTCCCCAAGGCACCCTTGTTCCATGCCTTCTATCTAAAATCAATCTCAACCCTTCATGATCAAATCAATCTTGGTCATCCATTGGTCTTCTCCAATCTATAAATTAGAGTCTATTCTCTTCACAAATCATCCACCTCTCATGCATTGTCATGCTGCATATTTCTTCTCTCATCCTCTTTTAATCCAAATCCTCCTATCCATCACTCAAGTCCAATCCAATAATCCACTTACCTTGTTGAGCATTTGGAGAACATTCCACACTCGTCAAGAAGGAGCCCATCCAATCAAGTTGAAGAGAGGCGCCATTCAACTTCATCGAAGGCTCGATCTGAGGAAGAGGTAAAAATAGCAAAGGTATAAAATGATCTCTTGATGTTTTGTGATTTTCTTGTTTATTGCATTGTCATTTTGATCATTTGACCTCTCATCCTATTTTCCCCTCTTAATTCAGTGGAAGAAAAGGATAAAGACTAGCAGCATGATGCCCCAGTCATGAGATGAAGAAAAGGATAAGGACTAGTCGCATGATGCCCCAGTCATGAGATGAGGAAGAATAATAGGGAGGAAGGATGAGGAGGAAGCAAAGGTATATGTTGGTATTTTGGTATGGTTTTGTCATTGATGTCAACACCTACTAAACACTTATCAACTCTAGCACTTTGGAGAATCAACAACATTCACTGGCAAGCAAGTGACTTATGCACAGTCACCGGTATATGTTACAGCGACAGGATATAATGATCACCGGCACTTGGAATGGCATGGAAAACACTTGGTTATGTCGAAGACATTGTTTGGACACCTTGTCTTGGACATTTGTTTATTGGCATATTCGTATTTGCATATTTTTTGTTATCGACAAATAGGTCCAGGTTATACACCGACAGGTTTATCTTTTCCAGATCAGCACGACATGCTATGGAGATGATTTATTATTGTTGTAAATGCATCAAGCCGACATGTTGAATCGGTTATTGCATCGGATATTGTTTTGTTTGTAAAATGATTTTATTGTAATATCTTGTAGAGCCGACCTACTAAAATTGGTCTTGGGTTATGATATAAATGGAAGATCGCATTTGTAAGATCAACAGTGGAATGCGAAGAAGATTTGTGTGCAGGTATATGCGAGAATAAGCAGAGCTATACAGGCAGACATCATTTGAAGGTTGAAGGAGGGTTTTGTGAAGACAATCAAAACTACACCGGTACTGAATCCAGCATAGAAAGATGATAATTTGAGCAATACATCTTTATTGGATTTAACCATCCAATTGTAGTCAGTGTGACTCCTATTCTGTGTTTGAGCAGTGAGCTCTGGGCACTTGGCCTTTCTGCATGTGCAGACCCCATTTGTATACACTTACTATCTGCAGTAGTATCATCTGATTGTGGATAAGGTTTCCCACCGTGGTTTTTCCCCTTACAGGGTTTCCACGTACAAATATTGGTGTTATGTGTTGTGGATGACTTTGTCCTTTTATTTCATGCATTAATCTTTACCGGTATTGCAATTATCTGATAAAACTGTCCATCGGTATAAAAGACTGGTTTACCAATATTCAGCAAAAGTTGGTTAAGTTGTTTTTGGTTTGAATTTATTTGACAACTGATTCACCCCCCCTCTCAGTTGTCTCCGGGACCTAACAATTGGTATCAGAGCCTAGTCCTCTTTTGCAGAAGTTTAACAGCTTGAGAAGATCCAATGTCTACTAACTATTTCAGGAAGGACAGTCCTAAACTTGATGGAACCAACTATGGCATATGAAAGATCAGAATGGAGACACATATAAATTGCATTGGAAAGGACATCTAGGATGTTACAAAGAATGGCTATACTACTCCTACTCAAAGTCAGCCTAATCCACCTAACTTGACTAAAGATGAGGAAAATGATTGCAAAGCAAGAGAAGCACTTTTGAGTGCATTAACAGATCAACAAATCATGGTATTATCATATAGGTCTACTGCTAAAGATACTTGGGATCATTTGGAAACACTGAATGAAGGAGATTCCACAGTCAAAATTGCAAAACTTGAAAGCTTCCAGGTCACGTATGAAAATCTAAAAATGGAAGAAGATGAAAGGATTTCTGCTTTTATGGAAAGAGTTAATGAAATTGTTTTGGGTATTGAATGTTGTGGAGGAACCTTAAGTGAGGATGAAATTGTTTCAAAAGCTTTAAGAGGATTGCCACCGACATATAAAATGAAAGTCACCGCTATAAATGAGTTAAGAGCAATGCCTAATACATCAGTAACTAGAGATACACTGATTGGAAAACTTTCAGCCTTTGAAATTGAGGAATTTGATCTTGTTGCTACTATAAAGATAGATTTAGCCTTTAAAGCATCAACATCATCTGCACCATCATTTGACAAATCTGATTGGAAAGCCTTTTATGCAAGAGAACTTGAAGAAAGCAGGAAAGAAAATGAAGAACTCGAAGAACTTGAATCACTATTTGCAAGGAAAATGCCTAAAGGTCCAGTTGGAAGTAAGTATGAAGATAAAGCACCCTTTAAATGTTTTGATTGTAATAAGATTGGTCATATGGCTTTAAGATGTCCTGATAGACATGCTAGACTAAGAGAAGAAGCTAGAAGGACATACAAGCCCAACCCTGAATATCAGAGATACAGATTTAAGAAGAATAAAGACAAATCTTGTTATCTTGTTGATGAAAGAGTGACTGATGATTCTGATGAGGATCCAGCAGACAATGGATGGGTTTTTATTGCTATAATAGAAGATCAACCAACACCTACAATCCAACTGGTAGAGCAGGCCTTGGCAGCTAAAATTGAAGTAAAGGATGAGTGAATCATTGATTCAGGATGCTCACATCATATGACAGGAGATAAAGGTAAATTCTTCAACTTTCAAGAATATAATGGAGGCTTGGTGAGATTTGGAGATGACAAAGCTTGTCTGATCAAAGGCAAGGGTACAATATCTCTTGATGGTAAGAATAATATTGACAATGTTTACTATGTTAAAGGTTAAAGCATAATATTTTGAGTGTTGGTCAATTAGTTGAGAAAGGATTTCAATTACAATTCAAAAATGGTAAATGCAAAATTATGAACAGAACTGGTTTAGAAATTGCAACCGGTAATCAAACTAGAGGTAATATCTTTCATTTGAATAATAGTGAAAGGACATGCTTGATTGCACATATTGATGAAAGTTGGCTATGGCATAAAAGACTCTATCATGTAAACTTTGATTGCATGGTAAAAATCAATACTACTAAGGCAGTTAGAGATTTACCTAAAATTGTCAAACCTCACAATACAGTATGTAAGGAATGTCAATTTGGAAAACAAGTTAGAGCTACTTTCAAAAGTATTCCAGAAAAATCCAATAATGCTCTTGACTTAATTCACACTGATTTATGTGGTCCAGCTAGAACTAAAAGCTTACAAGGTGATAGATATTTCATGTTAATCATTGATGACTATTCTAGAATGTGTTGGGTTACTTTTCTCGGAGAAAAATCAGAAGCACTTGGAAAGTTCAAACTGTTCAAAGCAATGGTAGAAAATGAAACCGGTAAGAAAATCAAATGTCTAAGATCAGACCAAGGAGGAGAATTTACATCTAAGGAATTTAATGCATTCTGTGAAGTAAATGAAATCAGAAGACAAACTATTAGCACTTCAGACACCATAGAAAAATGGAGTTGTTGAAAGGAAAAACAGAACTATCTTGGATGCAGCCAAAAGTATGTTATCAGAAGCAAACCAACCACATGTATATTGGAGAGAAGCAGTAAGTACAATGGTCTATACATTCAACAAAGTTCACATCAAAGGTGAAACCGGTAAGACCCCTCATGAACTATGGTTTGGTATTACCCCTACTCTTAAATATTTTAGAATATTTGGAAGTAAATGCTATATTAGAAGAGATGAGTATATTGGGAAATTTGATCCTAGAAGTGATGAAAGAATATTTTTTGGTTATTCATCTAAGAGTAAAGCATATAGATGTTTTAACAAAAGATTGCAGAAAATTGTTGAAAGTACAAATGTGAAGATTGATGAACAATTCAGAGGAACTTCAAGGTATATAGATTTTGAACCGGCAACAGAAATCCTAGAGAAAATCATGAATCAGCAGTAAAAAGGATTTTTCGGTACTTACAAGGCACTACAAATCTTGGATTATGGTATCCTAGAGATGAAAACTTTGAATTATGTACAAATACAGATGCAAATTGGGCAGGAGATGTGGATGATAGAAAAAGCACCACCGACGGAGCATTTTTTCTTGGAAGCAGACTAGTTTCTTGGTTAAGTAAGAAACAAAGTTGTGCATCCTTATCGATAGCAAAATCAGAATATGTTGCAGCAGCAACTAACTGTACACAGGTACTATGGCTTAAACAAATGTTGAAAGACATAAAGGTAAAATGCAAGGAACCTATAACTATCTATTGTGATAACACTGCAGCAATTGATATATCTAAGAATCCAGTACTACATTTTAAAACCAAACATGTTTCTATCAAACTGAATTTTCTAAGAGAAAATGTTGAAGCAAAATAAATAAAACTGGTTTATGTGAATACAAAAGAGCAGATTGCAAATATTTTTACTAAACCTCTACCTAAGGAGACTTTTGAATATCTCAGAGACCAGCTTGGGGTCATACCCCCACCGGTAGAGACTTAGGAAGTTGATGTTTGTCATCAATCGACAGAATTAACAGAGAAATCTTTTACTCCGACTTTGATGAGGAAGCTACTTCTCAGGGGGAGTAGTTGGTATACTAAATTGATTGGTATTTTGTAATAACTTTGGCATTTGATGTCAAAGGGGGAGAGATTGGTATGGAAAAACACATTATCTTTTGGGGAGAGATTATTCATTGGGAGAGATTCTTACTCTATGTATCTATATTTTGATTTCTGGTTATTGGGAAATTGTTGGCTTTTGGTATTTGGCATTTCTGTTTTGGCACTTTGATGGTTTTTCCATCTTGTGTTGCCATCAATGCCAAAGGGGGAGATTGTTGGTATTTTGGTATGGTTTTGTCATTGATGTCAACACCTACTAAGCACTTATCAACTCTGGGACTTTGGAGAATCAACAACATTCACCGACAAGCAAGTAACTTATGCACAGTCACATATATATGGTACACCGGTAGGATATAATGATCACCGACACTTGGAATGGCATGGAAAACACTTGGTTATGTCGAAGACATCGTTTGGACACCTTGTCTTGGAGATTTGTTTATTGGCATATTCATATTTGCATATTTGCTGTTACCGACAAATAGGTCCAGGTTATACACCGATAGGTTTATCTTTTCCAGATCAGCATGACACACTATGGAGATGATTTATTATTATTGTAAATGCATCAAGTTGACATGTTGAATCGGTTATTGCGTCGGATATTGTTTTGTTTGTAAAATGATTTTATTGTAATATCTTGTAGAGTCGACCTACTAAAATTGGTCTTAGGTTATGATATAAATGTAAGCTCTTATTTGTAAGATCAGTAGTGGAATGCGAAGAAGATTCGTGTGAAGGTATATGCGAGAATAAGCAGAGCTATACACGCAAACATCATTTGAAGGTTGAAGGAGGGTTTTTGTGAAGACAATCAGAACTACACCGATATTGAATCCAGCATAAAAAGATGCTAATTTGAGAAGTACATCTTTATTGGATTTAACCATCCAATTGTAGTCAGTGTGACTCCTATTTTGTGTTTGAGCAGTGAGCTCTAAGCACTTGGCCTTTCTGCATGTGCAGACCCCATTTGTATACACTTACTATCTGCAGTAGTATCATTTGATTGTGGGTAAGGTTTCCCACCGTGGTTTTTCCCCTTACAAGGTTTCCACCTACAAATATTGGTGTTATGTGTTGTGGATGACTTTGTCCTTTTATTTCATGCATTACTCTTTACCGGTATTGCAATTATCTGATAAAACTGTCCACTGGTATAAAAGACTGGTTTACTGGTACTCAGCAAAAGTTGGTTAAGTTGTTTTTGGTTTGAATTTATTTGACAACTGATTCACCCCCCCTCTCAGTTGTCTTCGGGACCTAACAGTATGCCCCCTCAAGAGGACATGCGGGTTCGAAGAACACAGGTGTGCCTTTGAAAGGAATTAGAAGAATAAGTGATGAAAGGATGAAGATAATGAAAGAGGGAACTAGGATGGATTGGAGTGTTGTGAATGAAATGAGACAATGAAATGATAAATGGATTGGATTTCTTTTTGAGCAAGTATAGAGAACAAACCTAGATTTAATATTGCCATGGATAGTCTACACCACTAATTATAAGAACCAAGATGATATGAAGATCTGAGGCGTGGACTAACGCTCAACCAAATAGGAATGCCTTGCACACAATCATGCAAGTGTTAATAAACAGTAATGCAGGGTTGCTGGTTCGTAAAAGGAAGACCTTCAAACACACCATGCCATGAAAACTATGCCCCATTATACACCCGCCAAAACATACCAAGATATAGGATGATCAAGGCAATCTTGAACAAGTATAGTCCTGGGACACAAGATGAAAACAAAGCGAAAAGCTCAAGCATGCAAACAACATGCACATGGCCAACTGACATCTCTTGCCAAGAGTAGGACATGGATTTGGATAAACTGCCAGACTAGGGAAGGATACATCTCGATGGGCAGGGTGATGGATTGATTGATGGATGACAAAAGACAAGTTGGATGCACGAGGTCTGCAGACGTGAGGATTGTTTCTTGGATTTGGTTATCAAAGTATGGATGGGTGCTTGGATTAGGCACAAGTGAGTGCGAGCTCAGGTAGATTGGGAAATCTCAGTTTGATGGATTGGATAGGATTGGAAGAAGGATAAATGATTAGATAGGATGAAAAGAGGGGATGGATGATTGAATAGGATTGTATTGGGGATGGGATTATTGATTTAATTGGAAGAGGTGGAGAATATGATTGGATGAGATAGGAGTGGATTATAAATTAGATAGGATGGGAGTGGATTGGTGGATAGGATTTGATTGAATGGAACCAATGACAAGGGAGAACCAAGGATTGGTAAGAGGATGGAGGAATGGAAGGAGGGAGTTATTGTTTGGATAGATGGATCAAGTGGATGAATATGGATAGGAAATGGAGGAATAAAGGATGGAGGATAGGATGATGGAGAACCAAGAACTATGCTACAAAGGAGTGCAATGGCCCACACTAGAGGTAGTGGAATCAAGGATGCACAGATGGTGGATAAAGATGTATGAGTTTGAAGGATAATATGTAATGGATATGGATGGTAGAGAATTAAGGCGATTAAGGCTCGAATGCTCCAAAGCATGCATGCATGATTCGTTATTTTGCCTCTTATACGATCTGTAGTCACATAAATCTGTCCACTTAATTAAATGAATACTTAGTATTTATTTGATTATTTAACCATCAATTAGTAATTAATTAAATTAATATTTAATTAATTCATCTTAACCCTCTTCTCCTATTAATTAAATAAATTATTCAATTTATTTGATTTAAATCACTTAACCAAATTCAGACCATTAATTAAATAAATAAATCATATTTATTTAATTAAATACTCTCTCACATTTAAATAAATTAATATTTATTTAAATCCCCCAAAATCCCACCTCTCACATTTAAATAAATTAACATTTATTTAAATCACCTTTATCCTCTACCCACTTGTATTTTCCTACAAATGCAAGTTGCACAATTATTTTAAATAAATAATTTATTTAAATCACCTTTATCCTCCACCCACTTGCATTTTCCTACAAAAGCAAGTTGCACAATTATTTTAAATAAATAATTTATTTAAATCACCTTTATCCTCCACCCACTTGTATTTTCCTACAAAAGCAAGTTGCACAATTATTTTAAATAAATTATTTATTTAAAATCCTATTTATCCTCACCCATTTGAAACCTTTAATGGTTTCCCTTAAAGTATTCAAACTTGATGGTTTTAAAGTCTTCAAACTTGATGGCTTCCTTCTATAGTCTTCTTAAGACTTTAATGGTTTTCCTTAAAGTCTTCAAGCCTTTAATGGTTTATCTTCATTTTTCTCATTTAAATAAATTAATATTTATTTGAATATTTATCCAAATGCAAATTACACCATTTAATTGAAATAAATGATTTTATTTTAATTGAAAATACCAAAATTTCTCCCACTTGCATTTTCCTACAAAATCCACTTGCATGCCTAAACCCCTTCTAGAATTTTTTAATCACTTCTAAATAACCTAACCCCTTCTCTAAACTTTGTCACATTCCTAAGCAAAAGGGAAGTCACTTCTCAAACCCTCAAAGTCTTTGATAACCATTAAAGGCTTTCAACCTTCAACCACTAAATGGCTCAAAGTCTTTGATAACCATTGAAGGCTTTCAACCTTCAACCACTAAATGGCTCAAAGTCTTTGATAACCATTGAAGGCTTTCAACCTTCAACCACTTAATCCCCAAAGTCTCCAATAACCATTAATGGTTACCTCAAACCCTCCCACATGGTTAAAACATTTGTTTTGACTCAACCTCTACCCAACCCAAAGGTCTCATCAGGCCATTAATGCTTTGACCATGATTATCTCTTAAACATTTGCACAAAGGTTTATCCTTGGATTAACTCTTAATCTAGTGGGTAATCTTAATTTGGACTTGACCCTGAGCCTCTAGACAACCATGAGGTCTTCTCAGGCCTTTAATGTCTCCAACCTCTTCTCTCAACCCAATCCTATGTTGACACTTGTCACCATTTTATTGGTGCCAATTGTGCACATGGATCCCCAACATTCAAACTTGGCCCTTGATTAAACCATTCAATCTTAACCCTTCATTTCCCCATTTCTTCTATAAATAGAGCCCTTCTCCTCAAGCAAAAAAGAGAAGCATTAGAGTATTGTTGTTATACTGGTATTAGCATAGAGCTTTCTCATAGCATCACTATCTACACTTGCATAGCATTTGCTTATCATATTCAACTATCTTGAATCTCCATATGACATCCATGGCTAGTGCTAAAAGCTGAGAACTACACTCATTTGGGACTTGGAGAGGAGAGGAACAAGGGAGGAGCAACTATGAGCATCTTGATTAGCTATTTTATTCTATGTTTATATGCTTTCTATTTCATGCTTAATATCTCTCTTGATATGCCTGTTTAGGATAATCTTTTGTTGCTAACACTAACGTTTGTTTCTTGTGCTCTTGTGTGTGTTGCCATCAAATATATTTTCTAATCCTTTTTGCAGAGCATCATTTGGTGAACCTGACGTGAATCCAAACATCACAAAGATCAACTTTTTTTTTTTAAACCAATAACATGTTTGAATGTTGAAAATGTCACACAGGTTGCACTTTTGACATTGTTTTGGCCCGTTTGACATTGTTTTGGTGCTATTCACCTTGTTTCAACGCTTTTTCCCTTCTCTGTCTTTCCCTTTCTTTTAGTGCGTTTGTGTTAAATAGTGCCTCTGTTCAAACGCAGACTAGCGCTATTGTAACAGCACGTTGTACAAATCACCTTGTAACAAAAAAAAATAAAAATTAGGCTTGTAGAAGCCCACCAAAACATGCGGATTTTTCTAACTAATTGTCTTTTATGCAGGTTCTAATCTTTTTGTGCAGGGGAAGGAGTTAGTTTAAATGCTTTAAAAGTTTCTTTTTTACTTTCTTTCAACAAAAGTTGGTTAAAAAGAATCCATTTTTCCTTCTTGCACAAGTTTAAATAAACCTCACATTTTATTTTAGAGTGCATAAAATGAACCTCAAACTTGTTTTTGGTGCTTAAAAAGAAAATTCATCTTTTTTTATTGCAAAGTAAAAAAAACAACAAACTTCAAAATTTTGCTTTCATTGCAAGTTAGGGATACATTTTGTTTTGGTGCTTAAAATCAACAAAACAAATTTTCTTTCTTACATCAAACTTAAAAATCACAAGCCACACTTCAATTTTTGGGCAAATAAAAAGAACAATCCACTTGTTTTGATTTTTGCAAAAACAAATTTTACTTCAAGCAAACATGTTTTTCTTTAAGTTGACCAAGATTTCCGAATTCTAGGTTACAAAACACATTGCTTTTGAAGTTAAAAAGAACACCATGGCTGTTGGAGCAACATCTCCAAATAGTTAGATCACATTTGTAATGGTGGATTAAAAAGAACAAGTGTCTTTCGTACTTGGCACACTTGTGCAAAAAGTCAGTCGAGTGGTCCTACCTCTAACACACACTATCCTCTCCCTTGGCTTTCGTGGTCCTAGGTGCAAGAGAAAAGTGTTAGTAACACTCATAATTTTATCTTTTTAAGAGAGGCTTACCAAGAGACACATCACTCTTGGGAATGACCTTGAGCGGTAAATCCTTCGAGCCGCTATAGAAATCAGGTGAGAGCGAAAGCTGTAGCCTTGGGTATAGCTGTTCCTACAGTGTAACTGGCCGAAAGGACAAATGGGCCCCACCACCAGTTACAAGGCTCTTAAGTGAGTCACTGCAGAATGAACTTATGTCCAAAAACATCGAACATGAGTAAACACCTTTTAGTAGTAGCCCACCCGTTCTATTGATTGAGGATATTTGCGATATAATTTAGTGCAAGAGCATAGATGGTTTTGCTCCCAAGATACTCACCATACATATTTCCTTGAGTAGAAACATAGCTTTTTGAAAAGTCACTTGTGGCTTGATAAAAGTGGTGACTCCCCCATCATAGGGATCATCTATTTGTTATGCTTGTGCAAGACTTGGTATATCACATCCTTACCTGCCACGGCGGGATTCATAAGGTATGTAGTACCAAAGTCGAAGAAATATCAAGATGTGGGCTAAATTTATCACAACTGGCCATTTGACCTTAGGGATAAAAAGTGTTTGAAATGTGTTCATTTTAAAGACCAAGTGCAAATTGAGCCGCCTTCAGGCTTTGGAAATACACCTTAAAATACATCTAAAGGAAGGGTCATATACAAGTCCAACATGTTGGGTTGATCTAGACCCATACTCATTTGTGCCTTTGAGGCAACATTTTGGTGTTTGTGTGCTTGCTTTGTTTTCTTGTCAAAGAAACATCAAATCAGAAAATCAATCCCCAAAACAAAGTATTCATCCAACCAAACATCTTTCAAAAACAACCAAAAACATCAAAAACAAAGTGCAAACAACAAAAGAGTCAAAATTTTTATGACCATTCTTCACATCTTGCGAAAGAAGAAGCGTCATCAAAATATCAACTTGAAAAGAAGACAATTAAGCTCAAAGGCTTTGATCAAACGAAGGAAATTCTTCTATATCAATAGACAAATATTTATCTCCCATAGAGTTTTCTTGCGTCACATGTGTCTCTATCTTCAAGGCAAAACAAACGAATTTGATTCCGAATCATTGAACCGCAGAGCTTTTATGCAATATAGAGCTCTGAGTTATCACAAAAACCAAGGAGGAAAGATTAATCCCAACTTCTTCCCAAACGTCTGTATCACATACAACACAGCTCGAGAAATACCACCAACACCCGAAAGGGAAGAGATAGAGTTTGTCCCATTTATAACACAAAGTTTTTATTGAAGTTGAAAACATTTTCATCCATCATCTCACTCATACATCATCACTTCATCATCAATCCGTCCCAACTCTCAAAACATTAAGAGGTTCTTGTCCCAAGTTCTCTTTTAGATATTGCTTGAAATCAAACACATCACATCACTTTTTAGATTGTTTCTACATCTAGGATAAGCTCATCCTAAGAGACACATCTACGCAGGTTAAAACTAGTTCATGAGTGAATCCTCTCATTACTAGGTAGTTAAATCTGTAACATATCTCAGATTTTTCTACACCTTATCACATCAAAACTTATCAAACAAACAAGCAATTCAAAGAAGGAATTTTGGTTACATCCACCTTAAAAGTGCTAGAGATCCACGTGCAACACAATTCACCAACCATCAACCTTTCATTTCATCAAAAACTCATCATTATTTTCACACAACTTCAACAACATCTTGCAAGCAAAATGGCTCAAACCCGATCACAGTCAAGGCAACGAGAAATAGAAAGGGAAGAAGAAGAAGAGGAAAATCTCAATGAATTTCAAGAAGCACTTAGAGGAAATGCAGATGACGAAAACCCAAGTACTCCCACTCCTGCAACAATAGAAAGGGCTCAGCATAACCCTCTCTTTAACAGGCTTTTTGACGAAATACTCACGAGCAATGCGGATGCTCACTTCTTAAGACTCGCTCAAGAAGGAGCAAAACTCCCCTCTGACTTTGATCTTGCACAATTAAGACAAGCATCAGAAAGACAAAGTCGCCATGAAGAGGAAAGAGGTAGAGATCCCATCAAATATAACATTCCTCGAGGTAACCCACCACCTCCTCCTCCAAATGAAATGGAGATGTTGCGGCAACAAGTCGAGAATCTCGCCCAACAGCTTCATAGTGGTGTCAAGACTAACCAATTCTCACTCAATGACATGTGTCCCTATCCTTTTGATAGGAATCTTTACATGCCACCATTTCCTCGAGGATTCGAAACACCCAAATTCGAAAAATATAGAGGAAAGGGAGATCCTCGTGATCATGTCAGAGAATTTCATTCCGCTTGTCTTGAAGTGGCATATGAAGACACCTACCTAATGCGCATTTTTCTCCAAAGCTTGGGAGGAACAACCACATCATGGTTTTCCCGACTACCAGGTGGCATTAGAACATTTGAGGAACTCATCCAGAAGTTCCTAGCTCATTACTCTCATAACATTGAACACGATGTCACCATGGCTGATCTATGCAACACCAAACAAAAACCAGGTGAGCAATTCTTAGTATTCCTGCAACGATGGCGTCAAATGTCTAGCAGACATTCTCTTCAGTTACCTCAACGAGAACCAGTGGAAATATTCATTTCCAACTTAAACGAAGAAATGGAATTTCACCTGGATGTCAAAGACACAGACTCTTTTAATGATATGATCACCAAGGGTTTGAAATGTGAAAGGGCACTTATCAAGAAAGGACTCATCAAAATCTTTAATGAACCAAAAGATGGTCCTCGCCCACGCTTCAATAGCGATAAACCAAGCTTCTGGAATAAAAACAAGAATATCGTCGATGATGGGGTTGTGGATGCTAGGACTATACAAAATGCACAACCTGTGGTTCGGTTTGCAGGATAGAATCCTCCACCTCAGAACAACACAAATGGTCCTACAAATCAATGTCGCATCACATCTCATGATGAACCTAGACCTCGTCAGCAAAAACAGAAACGAACATACACTCCCTTAGGGGAACCCATTGAAACAGTGTTGCGACAACTCATTTCTCAAAATTTGGTCACTCTACCTAAACTATCAAACTATGAGCCTCAGGTCAAACCGGCATGGTGGAGAGATACTGAACACTGTGAATTCCATCAAGGAAGAGGGCACAAGACAAGTAATTGTCACCGATTAAAAGATCTTATTCAAGATCTTATTAATCGAGGAGAAATTGAAATTGAAGGACATGACCCAAAAACAACAAATAATGATCATCTGATGTTCAAAAATCCACTTCCATCACAAGATCAAAGGGATCCTTCCACTTCCAGGCGAGGCACTGATACCACTGATTATACACAGGCTGTGTATTATTACACTGTAAATCATCTGTATGATGCCAATGAACAAGTTGCAACCATAACCTTCAAAAATCCCAACTCAAATTGCAATGTTGTTACGCGTCGCGGCAAAGTTACCATAAAGGCAGCTCCACAAGGCACCACCTCCATCCCAAAGCAGTACAATCTTGTGGAACGATTAGACAAAACCCTTGCACTTATATCCATTTTAGAGCTTTTGCGTCTGTCACCCTCTCATAAAACTATCTTGGATCAAGCACTCCAAGAGGCGTCAGTCCTTGCAAATCTGAATACAGACCAATTTCAAGCCATGGTTGGAAGTCTAAAGTCATCACCTTGTCTCACTTTTTCCGAAAGTGACAACTCTTCCTTCCAGCAACCGCATAACGCCTCACTCCACATCGAAGGATTTATTAACCAGCATCGGATCAAGCGAGTCTTGATCGATAATGGAGTCGGCCTGAATATTTGCACACTACAATTGGTCACAGCATTGGGATATGCGGTCGAATCAGTAGATCCTCGTCAGAAGATCACAATCAAAGCCTATGACGATGCAGAGCGTTCATCCAAAGGAGCTGTGGTACTACCAATCCGAGTGGGGCCCATGGTAAAGCACATCATTTGTCAAGTTCTGGACCTTCCTCTGCCATACAATCTATTATTAGGGAGACCTTGGATACATGCCATGCAAGTCGTTCCATCTACCTACCATCAATGTATCAAGTTCTCACATAACGGTGTAGAGATCACAATCCTGGGCGATGCAAATCCCTTTGCATTTTGCCATAATATCAGCCATCAACCAGAGATTACCGTTCCTAATAATAGAGAAGCCATTTCCTCCACATCATATATAAGTCCCGCCTCTCTTGCCAGTTCAAACACCACTATACCGAAGCAAGAAAAGCTTAAGATGAAGATAGCAGAGGAAGGTCCTGGGGAATACAACTTGAGTCAACTCTTTTGTGTGGGACAAATGCCCACTTCTCCTAGAACTCATGGTAAACCACAATAGGTACTCCAGCAACCACTAAAGAGACCAGCATGTGCTTTGACACCTTTCATTCTTGGAAAGAGTCAAGAGGAAGAAACACAAGATGAGGACCTGGCGGAATGGATCTATAAAGATCCCATCACCACTGATAAACCACGAGTTACACTTCCTATAGAACAGTATGGCAAAGGTCTCCTCATTATGCAAAGAATGGGGTATGATGGTCAAAGTGCTTTAGGATATTGCAAACAAGGACGACATGAACCCCTGTTGCCGAAATTCAAGCCCAAAGGTAATACAGGCCTCGGCTTTGAAAAAGAGATCTTTCCTAAACTCAAGTTCAAAGGAAAACCCAGCAAACCATTTTGTCCACCTACTGCAAAGCGGGCACCTTTCATAATCAAAGCAACATCAAGCACTATCCCAACTGCCCCACTGAGGCTCACAACCCCAACACAACCATCTACAATACCAATCATCCCACCAATCAAACCAGTAATCCCATTCGCAATAGCCATTAGCAGCAGCAACTGTATCAGAACCCGCAGCAGCATCTATGGTACCAGCAGTTCCCACAGAAGCCACTGAGTCAACACTGCCGATACTTCCTATGCCAGATTCTTTTATCCCCATCAAACTTCCTGTAGCACCGATCACTACAAAGGTACATCAACCAATCACACCTGCAGTGTTTAACTCAAAAGACATCCCAGTATGGTATAGCAATCGGATGCTGGAAAGTGATTCAGAGACTGACTCACATGAATGGGAATTTGATTCGGTACAACTTAATACTTCAGATGAGGAAGATGCATCACTACCTCTGCCATGCAAAGATGTCCCTATTTATGGAGAAGCACAGATAAAGACCACTTGGGTTCCCGAACTGGAAACATCTTCCACAGACCCTATGTCTCATCCTATGCCTGATTCTGACAGGGAGAGTACCATCAACAACCTTCACCATAACGTCTTAACCCTCACTGATACCTCTAACGAACTTAACCTAATTGATGAAGTAATGCCCATTATCCACCCTGAACTCATCGAATGGAACCAACCAAATCCCCCATGCCTTGACTTCTTCCAAAATGATGAGGCCATCATTGACTTTTGGAATTAAGGGATAACCTACCAAGCGGGGATCACAAAGCTGGATTCGCCATTGAACTTAATAGCGCAGCATACTTCGGGGCAGATGCCAAACCTTTCAGCTGCAAAAATATAACAATAAAACATGGATCTTCCAGTGAAAACCACACTGTGGCACTGTTTGATCCAATAAAATTAAAAAGAAAGAGCGTATCCAATGGTGAAAACCTCTCTGAGGCGCCTGAGGATGAAGGGTTTGACATTCTCCCTGATAGTACACAACAGGAACGATCAACGATTCTCATCGAGGAAACCAAAGAATACAATGTGGGGACTCCTGAAAATCCTCATCTCATACATCTGGCATCTCTTCTCACTCTAGAGGAACAACCTAAATTTATAGAGTTCTTCCAGAAGCGTTAGATCAACTTTGCATGGTCATATGAAGACATGCCTGGGCTTGATCCTGATTTAGTCATGCATCACCTCACAGTAGCAGAAGGAGCCAAACCTGTCAAGCAGAAGCTTCGTAAGATGCATCCCCAGATTGCAGTGCTAGTCAAAACAGAACTCAAGAAACTCCTAGACGTTGGTTTCATTAGACCAATTGATTATGCAGAATGGATCTCCAATATTGTGCCAGTTGGCAAACCAAAAGGGGGCATCCGCATTTGTACTGACTTCAGAGATCTAAATAAGGCCTGTCCTAAGGATGACTTCCCCCTGCCAAATATCGACATCATAGTGGATCTAACAGTGGGACATGCCATGCTTTCACTCATG
The DNA here is from genome assembly GCF_030272615.1 of Cryptomeria japonica. Classification (NCBI taxonomy): domain Eukaryota; kingdom Viridiplantae; phylum Streptophyta; class Pinopsida; order Cupressales; family Cupressaceae; genus Cryptomeria; species Cryptomeria japonica. Next base: position 682,655,958 of record NC_081413.1, read on the forward strand.
AATGGCTTTTCAGGATACAATCAGATAAAGATCGCACTAGAAGATCAACATAAGACAGCCTTCACATGTCCATGGGGCACATATTGCTGGAATGTAATGCCCTTCGGTCTCAAAAATGCAGGAGCAACCTATCAAAGAGCAATGACCACCATCTTCCATGACATGATGCATACTATGATGGAAGATTATGTGGATGACTTACTAGCAAAACCACTCACCAGAGAAGGGCATCTCCACATCTTAGATAAAATCTTTGATAGACTGGAACAATATTATGTTCGACTCAACCCAAAAAAATGTGTCTTTGGAGTAACCTCTGGGAAACTTCTAGGATACATTGTCTCAAGCAAAGGCATTGAGGTCGATCCAGCAAAGGTTAAGGCAATCATGGACATACCACCTCCAAAGAATATTAGTCAGCTAAGGACATTACAAGGACGACTTCAATCCATCCGAAGATTCATTGCACAACTGGCTGATAAGTGTCACCCATTTACACACCTGCTACACAAGAACATCCGCTTTCAGTGGGACACTCGATGCCAGCAAGCATTTCAGACGCTTAAAGACTATCTCATGAATCCACCATTGCTGATGCCACCAGATCCAAGTAGACCGTTGTTACTCTATATCTCAGCAACAAGTATAGCATTGGGTGTACTACTGGCACAACATAATGCAGAAGGCAAAGAGTGTGTTGTATACTACATCTCTCGCACACTAGTTGGCTATGAACTCAATTACACACCTATTGAGCGAGCTTGCCTAGCAGTAATCTTAACAGCCACTAAATTGAGGCACTATCTGTTGACACACAAGGTACAACTCATTGCAAAGATTGATCCACTCAAGTATTTACTCAGCAAAGCAGCATTGACAGGCCGCTTGGCCAAATGGGTGATGATTCTAAGTGAATTTGACATTGAGTATGTGGACCGAAAGGCTATCAAAGGTCAGGTTATTGCAGATCAGTTGGCTGATGCACCTCTCATAGGTGATCATCCTCTCATTTCCAATTTTCCAGATGAAGAGATATTCATGATCACAACAGCACAACCATGGAAACTATATTTTGATGGTTCATACACTAGGCACGGCTCGGGGGCAGGCATTCTGTTTATCACACCTCAGGGTGATAGCATCCCGAAGTCTTACAGGCTCACATTTCCATGCACAAACAACATAGCAGAGTATGAGGCCTTGATCACAGGACTCAGGTTAGCCGTACAATGGAAATTACAAGAACTGCAAGTATATGGTGACTCCCAACTAGTCATTCGACAAGCAACAGATGAATATCAGACCAAAGATGATAAACTCATGCCATATAAGCAAATGGTGGACACTCTAAAGACATCATTTACTACTATCACTTTTGAGCAGATACCAAGAGATCAGAATCGAGCTGCTGATGCTATGGCTACCATCGCATCTCTCCTAGATCTTCCACAAAATTCAACACGCTACGAGTTCTTGGCAGAACAGCTTTGGATCCCCGCTTATGATATCCCTGAATCCAAGATGATATGTCGCCTTGTCGGTTCTGAATCCCCATGGTACGGTGAGTTCTACACCTATCACTGCGATCACACCCTTCCTCCCAACCAATCAAATAACCAATGTAAAACCTTCATTCGCCAAACTGCTCGATATACCATTATTGCCGAAACCCTATACCGACGCGGTCTTGATGGTACTCTCCTTCGATGTCTGGAACAAGATGAGATAACAAAGGCTTTGGAAGAGGTACATGAAGGAATTTGCGGGACTCATTCAAGTGGTCCATCACTCGCCAAGAAACTCCTGCGAGCTGGATATTATTGGCCATCTATGGAAAAGGATTCCTACTACTTTGTCAGAAAATGCAAGAAATGTCAAGTTCATGGCGACCTGATACATGCACTAGCTCAGGAACTGCAACCAATCACGAAACCATGGCCTTTCTGTCAATGGGGCCTTGACCTTGTGGGTAAGATTCATCCATCTTCATCCAATGGCCACAAATTCATTATTACCGCCACCGAATATTTCACAAAGTGGATCGAAGCTGTTCCACTTACCCAAGTCACCGGCAAGCAGATCGCCTCATTCATCCTCAACTACATCATCTGCCGGTATGGTGTACCCATGTCCATCATCACAGATAACGGTCTTCCTTTCAAAAATCAAGATGTCCGTGAACTTTGTGAGAAATTTCATATCCAACACCGCTTTTCCACCCCCTATTACCCACAAGGCAATGGTCAGGCCGAAGCATCCAATAAAAACATATTGAGGATCCTAAAGAAAACAGTCAATGATGTCGGCCGTGATTGGCATGTTCAACTAAATCCAGTGCTATGGGCATATCGAACTAGCATTCAAACCCCTACAGGTGCAACTCCTTATTCATTGGTCTATGGTGCAGAAGCTATCTTACCTATTGAGGTTGAGATACCATCATTACGGGTTTCCTTGCATAATCTGATAGATGATGAAGCTTACAGAGTCTCACGTCTTCAGGACTTAGAGTTACTTGATGAGAAACGACAAGCTACATACAATCACCTCAAAGCCTATCAGCAGCGCATGAGCAGAAGCTACAATCACCGAGTTAGACCTCGTACATTTGAGGTAGGTGATCTTGTTCTACGAGAGAATCCTCGCAACCAACCAAACCGAGAACATCAGGGCAAGTTTGAATCAAACTGGCTGGGCCCATATGTTGTCACTGCTGTGTTCGGGTCCGGGGCATATCAGTTGGCTACATCAGAAGGAGAACCGCTTGCAGATCCAATCAACAGCATGCACCTCAAACGGTTTTATACCTAAGCTGTACAGAGCATCAGGCTCCCCTACATACCAGAAAATACCAAAAAAATTCAGAAAAATGTCCTGAAGAAAATACAAAAACATTCAAAAAAGTAAAGAAAAATCATGCATCCAAACGGTGAACAACCACTCCGGTGGCACCTTGGGTAAGTATGATGGTGAAAACCTGGCAAACAGGCACCACTCGTAAAGGCTATGGCTCCATTGTCTTTCAGACTTGTTGCGATCACATCTACTTCATACATACATCCATCCATCTATCAACCATGGCTTTTTATTCCTCTGCAATTATGATAGTACTCCATACATCTTGCATCCCACTTTTTCATAGTCATGTCTAAAACTGGGGGCAATGCCTTTAACCTATTGATGGAAGTGGATTCTACATTGTCTTATGATTCATTAAGTTCTTCATTCAAACAATCATCAAAAATCCAAAAACATTCAAAAATATCTCGCAAAAATACCAAAAACATTCAAAAATATCTCGCAAAAATACCAAAAACATTCAAAACAATTCAAAATCCAAAAACATCGACAAAACCATTGAAAAATCACACGAAAACATGGCAACACATTGTACATACCCATCCATGCAGATACCAAAATAAACATTGACAAACTACTCACACAATGACCATTTACCAATCAACCACACAATCAACATCAACAATCAAACTGTCTTCAACAAGGATGCATCCTTCCTTACCAAAACAAAGACAAAAGTGATGTTTTCTTTGACAAGAAAATTATGTTAAGCTATCAAATACTTGGTTGATTTGTGAGTACAATCGTTTGTTTATCTGTATCAGGATCTTGCAGCATTGTTTTGTATCGTTTGCGCATTATTTCCGATGAAGTTCTGGGGCATGTACTAATGGTATCTACGTGGGAAGTTCACTAAGCTATGTGATCATAGGCAAAAATACAGTCATAGATCACTACGGCTTGCTGACTACAGCGTATACCTCGACCATATGAGCATGAACCATTACCAAGGATCCATATTCTTTATTATTTATGTATATACTGTTTGTTTGCAGGTACAATGCTCTTCCTTTGGTTCCTCCTACCTCATCCAAACTAGATAAAGGTTTTTATCTCTTAGTACGATATGCACTTGTCTCAGGATATGATCAGCCTAAGATCAAGGAGGACGATCCAAGTCATGCATGAACGGAGATAATCCTTGTCTGTTCCGCAAGCAATACTCAAGTCAACTTGATCCATTATATCAAATTGCTTGTATTAACTTGCTATATCAAAATTCATGTAAGGAATACACAGGTCATCTTGAATCTTTATGTCAAGTTGCTTGTATTTTCTTACAACATTTTAAAGCTCAATGATGAAAAATAAAGCACCATGGATCGCCATTCCATCTCATCTGTATATATTGCATTTCGTTGCATTCCACCCATCCATACATTCATAATAGCTGCATATCATGCATACATAGTCATAATAATGCATACTCTATTTTACTCATCTTCTTCCATAGGACTCGGTCCTAGTCCTCCATATCTTCTATCTAACATCAAATCCCCCCTCACCCTCCCTATCTTGATCATCAACATCATCCTAATCCCTTCATCGCTTCCCATCCTCACTCATCCAAAAAAATTAAGCCAGTTACTCTATCTGCACAGATACATCGACTCCCACACACCTAGACTATCAACAGATACTCTGATCAAGTATCTTCGGGTCTCAACAGGTAATCGATCATGGTAATCCTAGACTACATCAGGCATTTATCATAATGACCTAGTCTCAACGGGGCTGCTATGATTCACCACAATCATCCATCCCATGCACACACTATCAATTGATCAACCAATCAAACACAATCCAATGGACAATTACATCAATTGTCTAAGTCTCAATGAGTATTTTGCTTCATATACCTTGACTTCATCGGGCAATTACATCAATTGTCTAAGTCACATCAGGTCACTTTGATTCACTTACTCAGACTTTATCATGTCCAAGCGACCAACTAACATCAACTGTCACGCTTTGACTTGACTAGGGCAATTAAACCGATTGCACTAGATTGTCCAACCAATTTTGATCAATTGTATAGCATCAATCCAAACCCCACACTACATCTGCTATGTATCTCTTGCATGACCTCAGGGTACCCACTGGCTTGTTGTTTCTTCATATTCACTCCATTTTCTCCCATTCTTTCATCATTAGTTCTAATTTCTTCTATTCTACATCCCCTCCACTTTTCATTCTTTTTCGAGAGATCACCCGATTTTTCAAAAAAAAAATTCGGCCCATCTCTCGAGGGGGCATACCACCCATTAAATTTACATTTTATGGGGCATTTCTTCACACCTATTTTTCTTTCTTTGAAACGACACGATAAACTGCACCATCTCAAAGCGGGGCAAATGTAGTCACATAAATCTGTCCACTTAATTAAATGAATACTTAGTATTTATTTGATTATTTAACCATCAATTAGTAATTAATTCATCTTAACCCTCTTCTCCTATTAATTAAATAAATTATTCAATTTATTTGATTTAAATCACTTAACCAAATTCAGACCATTAATTAAATAAATAAATCATATTTATTTAATTAAATACTCTCTCACATTTAAATAAATTAATATTTATTTAAATCCCCCAAAATCCCACCTCTCACATTTAAATAAATTAACATTTATTTAAATCACCTTTATCCTCTACCCACTTGTATTTTCCTACAAATGCAAGTTGCAAAATTATTTTAAATAAATAATTTATTTAAATCACCTTTATCCTCCACCCACTTGCATTTTCCTACAAAAGCAAGTTGCACAATTATTTTAAATAAATAATTTATTTAAATCACCTTTATCCTCCACCCATTTGTATTTTCCTACAAAAGCAAGTTGCACAATTATTTTAAATAAATTATTTATTTAAAATCCTATTTATCCTCACCCACTTGAAACCTTTAATGGTTTCCCTTAAAGTATTCAAACTTGATGGTTTCCTTCTATAGTCTTCTTAAGACTTTAATGGTTTTCCTTAAAGTCTTCAAGCCTTTAATGGTTTCCCTCAAAGTCTTCAAGCATTTTAATGCTTTATCTTCATTTTTCTCATTTAAATAAATTAATATTTATTTGAATATTTATCCAAATGCAAATTACACCATTTAATTGAAATAAATAATTTTATTTTAATTGAAAATACCAAAATTTCTCCCACTTGCATTTTCCTACAAAATCCACTTGCATGCCTAAACCCCTTCTACAATTTTCTAATCACTTCTAAATAACCTAACCCCTTCTCTAAACTTTGTCACATTCCTAAGCAAAAGGGAAGTCACTTCTCAAACCCTCAAAGTCTTTGATAACCATTAAAGGCTTTCAACCTTCAACCACTAAATGGCTCAAAGTCTTTGATAACCATTGAAGGCTTTCAACCTTCAACCACTTAATCCCCAAAGTCTCCAATAACCATTAATGGTTACCTCAAACCCTCCCACATGGTTAAAACATTTGTTTTGACTCAACCTCTATCCAACCCAAAGGTCTCATCAGGCCATTAATGCTTTGACCATGATTATCTCTTAAACATTTGCACAAAGGTTTATCCTTGGATTAACTCTTAATCTAGTGGGTAATCTTAATTTGGACTTGACCCTTAGCCTCTAGATAACCATGAGGTCTTCTCAGGCCTTTAATGCCTCCAACCTCTTCTCTCAACCCAATCCTATGTTGACACTTATCACCATTTTATTGGTGCCAATTGTGCACATGGATCCCCAACTTTCAAACTTGGCCCTTGATTAAACCATTCAATCTTAACCCTTCATTTCCCCATTTCTTCTATAAATAGAACCCTTCTCCTCAAGCAAAAAAGAGAAGCATTAGAGTATTGTTGTTATACTGGTATTAGCATAGAGCTTTCTCATAGCATCACTATCTACACTTGCATAGCATTTGCTTATCATATTCAACTATCTTAAATCTCCATATGGCATCCATGGCTAGTGCTAAAAGCTGAGAGCTACACTCATTTGGGACTTGGAGAGGAGAGGAACAAGGGAGGAGCAACTATGAGCATCTTGATTAGCTATTTTATTTTATGTTTATATGCTTTCTATTTCATGCTTAATATCTCTCTTGATATGCCTGTTTAGGATAATCTTTTGTTGCTAACACTAACGTTTGTTTCTTGTGCTCTTGTGTGTGTTGCCATCAAACAAATTTTCTAATCCTTTTTGCAGAGCATCACGATCAAGATGAAAGATAGGAATGGATAATTCATTTTGATAGGATGAGGGATATGAGATGGAGGATATGGATAGGATAGTCAAGATCAAAGATAGGAAAGGAGAATGGACTTAGATATGATGTAGATGGATGGGAGGATTGCGTGGATGAATCTTTCGCCCAAGTGTAGAGTGCAAGGGGATGAGGGGATTACACATGACGCTTGTTTGCCAAGTTTTCATCATGGTGCTTACCCAAGGTGCCACAAGAAGTGGTTTTCACCATTGGATGAAATGATTTTTCTTTACTTTTTTGTGATTTCTTTTTTTGTATTTTTTTTGTATTTTTTGATTTTTTTGAATTTTTGGAATAGTTTGGATGGACAAGGATGAGGATGAGTGGATATGGAAGATAGTGGATGTGTGAAAGAGGAACATAGGACCCAAGCATCTAGTTCTATAGATGGTATCCCTTAGTATTGCTTTGAAGTGGAGGTATGCTCATAGATGTTGGTAACAATAATTGGGGAGATGAAATGGATAGGGGATGAAAGATACAGATTTGGAAAGGATTGGTCTAATGGGATGGGATTGTGAAAAGTGGATGGTGGATAATGGATGGGGTTTTGAAGAATTTGTGGAAGATCAACATTGGCACACACCTTAAAGGGTGGTGGAGTAGTGGAGGAGAGTGTTTTGAATTAGATAAGGGATAGAGTGTGGATTTTGGGAAATGAGGACCCAAAATAGAAGAAGGGGATAATGGTGGATTTTTGGACATAAGGACCCAAAATAGATTTTGAAGATGAAGGATTGTTAGATGGAGGATTGGAGGACTTATGAATGGATGGAGCTTTTGGATTAACAAGTTTGGATGCCAATTTTGATTTTATTTTGAGATGCATTTCTCCTTTGGGAATCCACATAGTTTTTGATTTTTTCTTTTGGGGCCTTTGTGGCCTTTTTGATTTTTCTTTCTTTCGGATCATATTTTTGTTTTGAGCACATCGTTTTGAGGGGACATGCTGATCCTTTGATTTTTGTGGATTTTAAGCTTTATGCTTTTTAGATTGGGCATCCAAATTGCTTCCAATAGCAATGGGATGGGTGCATGAGGGTGAAGGATTGATGGATTTTATGGATGGGATGGTGGAAAGAGAGTTCTGGGAGGCATCCAAGGACTTGTGCCTCTGTTAATCTTGCTTAGGGATTATTTGAGGTGATGGGGTGGTGGATGGAGGGATGTAAGGACCCAATATGGATGGAAGGGATGGAGGATTGAGCATTGGAACATAGGGGCCCAAAATGGATGGAAGGAATGAAGGGTTTAAATTTGGAACATATGGTCCCAAAATGGATGCGAAAGATGAGGGATGGCAGGATTTTGATTTGTATGAAGGAAATTTGGATTTAAGAGGAATAGAGGATGTACTGACATCTTGAGCATTAGCTTGAGGACCCTTATTATTTTGGAAATGAGATGCGAGTCCATTTTGAGGGGGATGAGATGTGGAAGGAAGATTAGGATCTTTAGATGGATTGGGATCATGGCATGGAGATGAAGGGATACTTTGATCTTGACTGGGAGGGGTATCATGAGATGGATTAGGATCATGAGATGGAGGGAGAGAGTTGGATAGAGTAATCATATGATCATGAGAGGAAGTGGAGGGGATGGGATCATTAGATGGAGTGGAGGTAAATACATCATGAGATGGAGAGGATTCTATGCTAGCATGCTTTGGAACAAGATTTTGGCATGTTTGGAGTTGTGGGGATTGTGTGATGGAGGACGGTATGGAAGCTTTGATGTGAGTAGATGGGGAAATGGGGGTATCATGAAGTGTGGAGGATTGGGATTTCCTTTGAGGTGGAGGTGATTGGGGTGGATGGAGGACTTGAGGAGACTTGGCCACTTTGCTTTGAGGTGAGGATTTTGTCTCCTTTGCTAGCATGTCTTGGATAAGATTATGGATGATGGATTTGGAGGACGTGGACAATATGGATTTTTGAGGATTAAGATTAGATGGAGGATTGGGATTGGATGGAGGATTAGGATTGGGATTGGAATTGGAATTGGATGGAGGATTAGGATAATAGATTGGGGAATTAGGATTAATAATTGGAGGAATATGGAGTAAAGGATTTGGATGGCGAGTAGAGGTAATGAATGCATTGTAGAAGGATGGGGATTGGGATGTAGATGGGGGGGGGGAGATGGAGGTATACATATTGGATTAGAGGAGTATGTGGACGAGGGATAATATGGAGATATGGATGGGGAATAAGATGGATTTCGCTTGTCGAAGGTAGATGAAGGATAAGAGATATGGTATAGATTGGGATTGGGTGTAATGTGTTGAGATGGGATGGATAAAGGTATGATAGGCAAGTGGGAGATTATGGGATTAACTTGGTAGGAAGGTTCGTGAATTTCCATGAGCATCTTCTCATACCAAGCTTTGAAATTTTGGGTAGTCACGTTGAGAGTGAAGGATTAGATTGGAATTGGATGAATATGTTTTGGAGGGGAAATATTATGAAGATGATGTTAAATGAAGATGAGGATTAGGACTTGGCTTGGAGTGATGATGGATTAGATTTGGATTAGATTTGATTGGATTGGATTAGTCCATGGATTAGGACTTGATTTGATTGGATGATTGATTGATTGGATTGGATTGGATTGGATTGAATTGGATTAGATTGGATTCAATTCGATTTGATTTTATTGGATTGGATTAGTCCTTGGGTTAGGACTTGGCTTGATTGGATTTGATTTGGATTGGAATTGGTTTGGATTGGAATTGGTTTGAGTGGATTTGATTTGGATTGGAATTGATTTGGATTGTAATTGGTTTGAGTGGATTTGATTTGGATTGGAATTGATTTGGTTGGATTAGTCTTTCGATTAGGACTTGATTTGATTGGATTGGTCCTTGGATTAGGATGATTGGATTGGAATGGTCCTTGGATTAGGACTTGATTTGATTGGATTGGGTCCTTGGATTAGGACTTGATTTGATTGGATTGGGTCCTTGGATTAGGACTTGATTTGATTAGTCCTTGGATTAGGACCTAGATGGGGATTGATGATGAATTGGATTTGACTGGATTAAATGATTAAATTATTGGATCAGGAAGATGGATGGATTTGATTGATTGGAATTTTGGAGATTTGATTGGATTAGAGGGAGAATGATTATGGAAGAACATATAGATAATAGGAAAAATAAAGGGGGAGGCTACCCAAAGTCAAATGAATGATTTGGACAAAAATATTGGTTGAGGGAGGATGATTGTTTGAATGGATGAAAGTGGATTATGGATTGGAGAATTTCTTGGATAGATAGAGATGGATTAAAGTTTTTGAGGATGAAAAGATAGAATTTAGAAAGATGGAGGATTGATTGGTTGTGGGGGATGGACTTGGCAAGAGATGTAAAGTAAAGAAAACACAATGGTCAAAAGAAGTTAGACTCAAAAGACACTCATGCTCCTTCACAACATAGCCTATGGTGAGTAAGGACAATAGTCAATGGATCCCAATTGGTTTCCCAGCTACGTTTACCCAGAGCGGACACTTAGATGCTTGACCCCACTGGCTCCCCTCCACGACACTCACTTCTCCGGGGCATCCAAGCATCAATTCCCATGAAAACTCCTCATGGCAAACTTTGTGTCTCTACTAAGGGCCGTAAAAATATGGGCAGCTTCAGAGGTTCAACCTCCTGCACCAATGACTAGAAGGTTTTTGGCCACTATGCACAAGGTGTTTAGTATGTCTTCCCGTTAGGAGCTACCCTTCGCAGTTGTGCAAGCGCAATTGAGGCCTATAGCCCAACGAAGAACTGAGAACTTAGTAGTCACGCAAGCATGACTGAGATCTCTAGGATCCTACTAAGCACCCAATGTGAGAGTGAACTCTCATATAGCCCCAACCATTGACCCTTTCGTCATCAATGGCCTATTTATTATAGTGAGCTGGGAACCCCAGGTTTGGGTGTACTCACTTGGGTCGTTCCCATCTTACCTTCTCAAAGAGAAAGTTGGGAAGGCAGGCCCGCTAAGGGTAAGCATGCAACAAACATGAAAAAGTTGGAGGGTCTGGATTTCTGATCGTCTAGCTAGACGAGAGCATACTCTCCTACCTTTACGCTTTTCACAAAACACAAAGGACACTGGTTTATTTACCTTCTAATTAGATTTAGGTGCCTAGTTAGAAAAAAAAAGACATAATGTTTGCTTGAACCTCCTAGGCAACCTGCAAAACCACTTGATTAGTAGTTTGAAAATGAAGTCTTCAACAAGCGTCCTGCAAAAGACAAAAGAATGACACAAATACTTTTAATTTTTTTTAATTTTTTGGGAATGAGTAGAAAAACAAGAATAAAAACTTTCCTACTAAAGACAAATGTGGATTTGGAGGAAATCTTGATGTGTAGATGGGGTTTGACTAGGTTTCTGACACTTTCTAAGGGATAGGCAAGAATAAAATGAGGATTTTAGAGGTGAGGTGAAGGAATGAAAAAAAATTGTCCAAGAGGGACAAAGAAGCAAAAATTGGAGATAGACAATATGGCAAAATTTGGAGTTGATTGGATAAAACTGGAAGAAGTTATGAAAAAACCCTAAAAATAAAGAAATGTGGGATTTCGGGCTTCAAAAAGTGGAATTTGGGATAAGGCCCTCCAGGAAGGAAATGCACAAAATGAAATTGCAGGGGATCTAGTGAAGTTTGGAGAAAAAAAAAGTGAAGATAAAGAAGATATGGCAAAAAAACATATATATTTTTTATTTATTCCCGCGGCCACGTTGATTAGCAGACAGTCACGCTAATGCGCGAGCAATTGTGTTAATAGATAGAATATTAGTATTAAACAGAGTAGATAACATAAACAAAAAAAATTGCAGTCGCGCTGATTAGCAGGCACTCGCATCAAAACAACTAAAGTTAGCCCAAAAATTCAAATTTAAATTTTTAACAAAACACTTGCGCTAATCGCAAAGCGGTCGCGCTGAAGCGACAATTGAAAAGAGATAGAAGTGAGAAGAACAAAAACAATGAAGAAGAGGAGATAGATGAATTTGCGTGGCGGTCATGTTGAAGAACAATGAGATGCCAAATTTTTTTTGAAATTTGATGCGGTCGCGCCAATGTGCGTGTGCTCGCACTAAAGCGTGAATCTGCGAGAAACCTTGACAAAAAAAACTCAATTTTTTGTTAAATTCGGGATGTGGGTCCCACCGGGTGTGCCAGAATGAAGAGGGGAAAACGGAATGAAAGGTCAAATGATCAAAATGACAATGAAATAAGCATGAAAAAAACTAAAACATCAAGAGACCTTTTTATACCTTTTCTATTTTTACCTCTTCCTTGGATTGAGCCTTCAGTTCAAAGTTGAATAGTGCCTCTCTTCAACTTGATTGGATGGGCTCTTTCTTGACAGATGTGGAATGCTCTCCAAATGCTCAACAAGGTAAGTGGATTATTGGATTGGAATTGAGTGATGGATAGGAGGATTTGGATTAGAAGAGGATGAGAGAAGAAATAGACAACATGACAATGCATGAGAGGTGGATGATTTGTGAAGAGAATAGGCTCCAATTTATAGATTGGAGAAGACCAATGGAGGGCCAAGATTTAATTGATCATGAAGGGTTGAGATTGATTTTAGATAGAAGGCATGGATCAAGGGTGCCTTGGGAAAATAAAAAGGAATATAAAATTCCTTGGAAAAAAGGGGGGAGAAATTTGAATTTCAAATATGAGGAATTAAAAATTCCAAAATAAGGATGCATTGGGGGATTCAAAGATATTTGAATTTCTTTGAGAGACTCAATGTTGATGTGACATGAGTGGGAATTAAAAATTGAGGGATAACGATAAGCATGATTATGAGAGATTCTAGAATGATTAATTAGGCTAATGGGATTAGGAAAAGTGATTTGTAGGAATCACATGACTAGGTTAATTAACTGAGTGGGTTTAGAGGAAATAATTATTGGAGGGGACTTTAGAAGAACAGGGGAATAATTAATTTATTTGATAAATCAATTATTGGACAATAGTGATAGAATTAATTAAATTAGATTTAATTAACACTGAGAAAAATAAGGATAACATAAGTAAGTCAATTAATTGTGTTTGTGGGCTTAAATTAATTAAATATTAATTTTAGGTGTCTACAAGGAGAAGAACAAGGGAGAGGCAACAAGAGTATCATGGGGGCATCTTAGGGAGTCTCTTCTCTCTTCTTTTCATTTGTTTTACTTCTGTTTGTGTGCTATTTAATCTCTTTTGATATGTGTCTCGAGGTTTTGAAGTTAATTTGTTTTATCTTTGGTTGAAACTAACATTCTAATGCTTGAGCTTTGTTTTAGGCTTGTTCCCCTTTCATGTGCATCAACTAGAAACCATAAGAGATCTCTCAATTTCAATGGAAGTACAAAAATTCATTAAAGTCTAAGTGAGAAAGCCATCAAGTATTCATTAAGCATTGAAGGAGAGGTCAAGTCAAGTCAAATTCAACAATCCATGATCAATATTCTATGGAGACATTATATATGGCATCCTAAACCCTTGTGCGAGGATTCAAGCAAGCTTCGTCAAGGTATCAAGTTCAATTTCAAGAATTTTTAGATCAAATCCAACCTTTCCCTCAAAACAAAGCATTTCACTTCAATTCAATTTTAGTTCAGTTGTTTCAATTTCAAGGTTCATTCCCAAATCAAGGTTTTACCTAAGGCAAACCCCCATAAAAAAACCTATTTCCTTCTTTTTGTATGCACAAAATCAACTTAAGAGATGCAAGTGAAAAATAATATAGAATATATGACAACAATCAGACTCTACTTTTCAAGGCATGAAGTGGAGGACCAAGTCGATCAACACCTCGTAGTCCTGAGAATGATGATGATCTTCTAACAATAGATCTTGTGTGTCATTTTGATCTAGAAAACATTCAATTTGTCTACATTCAACATCCGCAAGACCAAGTCAATTCACACCTCATATTCTTGACAATTTTGCCCAAACTTTTGGTCATGGGTTTTGATCTACTTCTCATTCTTAGATCAAAGTTTACAGCTCTGCATGATATCTAGAACATACCGTCATTATTATTTTATGTCAAATTCTCATTGTTTGTCCTAGTTCTAGCATTGCAATCTAAACAATTCAATTTCAATTTCAACTCAAACAAAAGGGAGCTAGATCCAATCTGCATTCAACCCTCTTCCTAAATGAATTGAAGTTGGATCCATTGGGACCATTTTCTTTTCAATGTTTTGTATGTAAAATGGATGTTTTCCTAGTTTACATAGCCAAGCTCATGTAACACTATTTCCAACACCTTACATTTTGGTGAACCCAACATAGCTCATGCTTAATTCTAATTTCTTATTTGCTAATATGATTTGTATTCATTTAATCAATCATATTTTCACTCATATATCACATAGGTGCTTGATTTACATCAATTTAGAGATTCAATTTACAAAAGCCCTAATTTATTTTGATAAAATTGGCTTGTGGGTTGCACAATCTCTGATTTATATACTTAGATCTAATTATTCTAGCATTTTATTTTCAGATTTAGAAGCATTTAGATATCACATCTCTCATTTCATTAGAGTGTCTAATTGGTTAATCAATCATTTACAAAAAAACATTGCATTGTTTAACTATACATATAGTTTGCATCATCAACAATTTTTTGATTTTAAATCTTTACATTTAATATTTTATTCTTTGTGCATGAGTTTTGTTACCCTTGGTCCTACATCCAATATCTCAATGAGAGGAAGTTATAGACTTGTGGCTTCTTGAAGTTTAAATACCAAAGATATGGAGTTCATGTTGACTAACCTATTCCATGTAGATGTTGGTACTTCTTCTAATCTCACAAATGACATACGTAACATCATGGAGAACAATTTCCCTCATATTTATCATGATGAGGATGGCTCATCGACTAGGGTTGCAAGAGAAGAATTAGGAAAGTGTAAGAACCCTTGTTTATTTTTCCCTTAACTTTGAATTTTGATGGTTTGGCATTTCGTCGAACACTTGGCGTGCAAACCTCTAAATTCTAATTTTTCTAGGTTAGATATGAATTTTTGAGTTTTGTTGATCAATACCTGGATCCCAAATAAAGAACCTATTGTATGAGATGAAGTACTAACCACTTTTATATCTCATACCAACAACAAATAGGATGGAAATGATTTCATTGTACCAAATCAAAAGTGGGAGACTCATCTCACGAAGATCTCCCATCAAGTAATCTTGTTCCCACATACTCTAATGCATACCCAAAGTTGTTGTAGACCTAAAAAATTCTGAAAATATACTGAAGAAACACGTAGGACAATCACTTGTCACTAAACAACACATGCCATGTAGCTCAAATTCCAACCAATAAACAGTCATGCAATCACAAGAATTAGGTGCCAACATCAAATTTGCAATGTAGATACCATCACGAATACCTAAATTCAACTCATGAGTGGTTGGTATACTAATAGTAAAATCCATGAAATCATTACATCCACCAATAATATTGTCAACTTCAACCAAAATTTTAGTATTAGAAGGCTCTCACTCATCAACAACTATGGAGTGGTATGTATCCTGAATTTGTTGTAGGGGAAACTTGGTTTGTTGGGTTGTAAAACTAGCTTCCTTTGCCTTCTCAATCCAACCCTCAACCATTACTTGGGATTAATTTAGTGTTGTTGTTCCATGGTGAACAAATTCAACCCTCTTAGAGGATGCATCATCATAATAACCATGCCTAACATATGTGTCTTCCATGCCATCATTTGAAGACTTACCTTTACTAGTTTCTCCATGGATAGGGGATGAAAGCTCATGTTAATGAAATTGTATAATATTTTTGTCCTTAACTAAATATTTATGACTAATTGCACCCTTTCTTTCATCACTGATGCAGAGAGTCTTGGAGCTAATCCTATTCACCTTCTTGTCTTTTTTGTTTTACTAAACCCACTAACTCCTCAAGCCCATCCAATGACACTTGGTAAGGGGTTTCCTATTTATACCTCCAAGGTATAATCCACTTTGGCTTGCCTCCAAGTTATAGCTATTGATCTTAGAGAATCAACACTTCCTATTGAGGATTCCACCTCAATCCCTGACACCACTCCTAAGTGCTCCAACAACCTCTGCAAAGGAGCCCTCTACACAAACTTGTTTCAAGAGTGCAACATAAGGTTACACAATGTTTTTAGTGTCTTCAATTGGTTTGGTCACCTTCAAACCCATCGCCAATCTTTCTCATCCTTCCTATGTCTCTACCAGGCTCCAAATAGACCTAATATAATTAGCCCTCCTATTGCGGTTTTGAGAGCTTAGTTTCAAATATTCCCACACAAGGCCACAAATAAACTACATATTTGAGTACCCTTTTCATATTTACAAACAATATTGAAAAATTGCATCTGGGTTCTCCGTACACATGGGGAAACCAAAACTGTCCTATTTTCAAGGGTTTTAGGCCTACTCGGGTGACTTGCAAAGATGGCTTTGGAAAGCTTCACCAGTCAAAAACCCTGGAAAAAAAATCAAGGATTATGAAATTAAATTCAATTAGGTATCCAATCATGTATCAAATTCCCTTCTACCAATCCATATGTGCTCTAAAATCGCACATCTTCTGTTGTCCTAGCCTCACCAACTCCTAGTTGTGAGCCCAGGGTATCATTGTAGCTTCAATACAAAGGTCTACAAAATCACACAACCTACTCTAAACATATTTACAGACCCTAACCTAGCATTCCACATGATTATAACCAGTTCCATCAATGGATGCTTAGGTTAGAGCCATTTTTTCTTAAACCCTAGTTTGCAAGGGTTTTGCACCCAGTCACCAAGAATGAATTAGATCTCTGCAACCAAACACAATCAAGCTTGCTAATCTACCTTTCTGGAAAGAATATTCAACAAACACTCATTCCCTACAATGATATTCTTCTAATAAGTCCGTACTGGACTGTAAAATGCAACAAAAACAAAGAAAACTGTCAAAATGGTGTCAAAATCAAGATTTCCTTATAACTCAAAAACTTGATTTTGCATTATTGATCTTCTAACTCGTACAATGAAGTTGTTTTTGGCTTTAAATAAAATTATTCATTTGGTTGGAACCAATGTCCTCACTGCCAACATAAAAAATGCAACTTTTTGCAAATGTTGCAAAATGTTGCTTAGCAACTTTACATCTTTTTCCTCCCGAGGATGCAACTTTGCATTTCAGTGTCCTACAAGGCTCCAAAGGTCTTCTATGCACTCTAGGAGACCTAATAACAATTTATTTCACCCTATTACATGATGACTTTATTCTAGAGTAGTACAACTATGAAGAACACCAACATTACAAATTTCTAGGATATCAACATTTTGAACACAACAAAAGCTTGGACAACTCAACCATGGTTCCATTGAGTCCCAAATGGTTGGTCCATTATTATAAATTGAAAAAAAACACAAAAGACTTAGAACAAACCAAAATTTCTTGGACTGATGTGTACCCTGCACCAATTACCTTTGAAATATTTAATGCAAGAGCACAATTGCATACACCTGGGAGCCCAAACTTGTAGCATATCAAGTCTCGAAGCTATGACATCCTTATACTCAATCAAAGTAACATCATAAGAGTGGGGAAACCACATACAAATTGTTTCATGTTCTTTTTCAACTGTTGTTATAAAATCAAATTCTTGGCAAGTAGAAGCTCTCACCATTACCTCAAGTTTATCTATCCTCTCTTGAATGTCTGATATTCTATATTTCCCGTCCAATCCATTTAGTTTGGATTATGGCTCATACATTGTCAAAATATTGTTGTACCATCTTCTAATCCATACCGACACCTCCAAAACTGATATGTTTACTATTACCAACCAAACCCAACATGTAGCATGTAAAACAAACCAAACATTATCAAAATGTCTCCAACCATATTCTAATCTTGGGGACATCTTGGATGTATAGACAATACCCCATCATAAATTCTTAGTGAGCAATCTCCTAGTAGACAACCTCCAAGTTTCTACAATCATCTATTTAAGACCAAATGTCTCATGTGATGTTAACAATGGTCCTTCCATTATAGATGATACATGACTAAACAAATTGAAATCAATAGTATTCCATTCCACACCAATGGATATAACACTTGTGGTTGGTCCATCAAGTGTGCATATGATGTCATCATGAAAACTCAATGGTGCAATATGTGACTACTCAAGGGTTTTTTTGTAAACATCATCCATTCCTTGCTTATACTCCATCTCCATATCTTAGTTCCTTGGAAGTAAGAGTGATCAAAGATGGTCTTCTCTTTGATGTCTTGCTCATTCTATAAGATTGCCATGTTCCTTGACCTCTTACAAGTGTGGCCTTGCTTGGATAGCCAACAACTTGGCTTCTCTAGCCCTCCTTAACCACTCATCACACATACTTTGAGTCCTCTTTACCTCTTATATCCTATGAGGCACAAAATTAGACCTTTTACTAGATGCATCATCAACCAATGACTTGTATTCAACTTTCAAAACTTGAATGTTGACATTAGGTGAATCCATAACATTATCCTCTCCATGATTAAGAGTTGCATCACCTTGAGGATGAAGAGATATATCATCATTGTTATAACAATCAACATCGTTGTCATGCATTTGTCTCATGCCTTCAACTCTTACAAACACCTCTTTGTTAGAAACTTCATTCTCAACACTTGCCATTTGAATTGCCAACACTTGTAGACTTCTCTTCATTTGTTATTACATGAGTAAAAGCTGCAAACTTATGAGAATGAGGAGGTAAGTTTGTTGTTGTCCCAAATCAAAATTTTGGACTTTTCCTCTTTGCTTTCTTTGGAATCATCAATAATTTGCACCGTAGAAGTGGTTGCTATTACGTCATCATTTCTAGACAATCCCCCATCATATGCTTCAGATACATCAACTTCAGTGGAGACATCTTGGATTTCTATCATGCCTCCTCTTTGATCTAGACCAACATCTTCACAGCCTTTAGCTAGGTTAATTTCAAGATCACCAAGAAATAATTTTGAGTGCTTTTCACCTAAAGTAATTTGTTCTTCATTCGCTTTCCTATGTGTTCCACATTCTTTCGATGAATGAGCATCAAAATTTTCATCATTAGTAGGAGCACATGAAGGGATAGCTTCCTCTTGGTCTTGAGAGGCAATTTCCCTTATGTTAACTAACTGAAAGTAATTCTCTGAATTAGAAAAATCTTCAGTTATTACCTTGTCTTCTATGCATTTGTGTTTGAGTTCCCAAGGACCATTACATGAAAAACAAATATTTTGTTTTCTCATTTCATTCCTGCTAATTGCATGCTTCCCCTCATCTTTCTCTTTTCCCCAAAAAGATTTTAGTTTATCACATTGACTAAATACACTACTAACTAGCTTGAAAGTAGTAGTGGAGATAATCAATTCTTGTTTATAAACAACCAATAAAAAAGGTAAGAGAGGTTGGAAAATGACATCACGTTCATCAATAATTATTGTCGTAATGATTCTCATGTAATCATGAATGGGTTTAACATGTTTCTCACTAATAGAGAAAAAGAAAAAATAAAACGATTGAAAAATAAGATCATCACAACTACAGTCAATTATAACAACACATGATCTCGTTGTTGCCATCAATTCTAAATTCATAGCCCCCTTATTGAAAGAAGGACTATTGGTTTCACCTAGCCCATCAAAACTTTCAGTGATTACTTGAAAGACCACCTTCATTTTTTCATCTTTGTAAGGAGTTGCATGAGCTACAATTCTTATAATTTCACTTAAACAATGAGATACAACAAGCCTTACCTCCTTATCCTCATGTCTCAACAACCTGTGCTCACCCAAATAATTCCTTGTCGGAGTTATTGTTATTTGAATCAATTGGGAAGGTGATCGTTCCACCTTTTACAAACACTTTTTCATTTCCTCCAATGAGGCGAGTAGAGCATCTTTTGATAGGAACAAGTGCCCGAGTTTCTCTCCTGCAATATACAACTTTTTCTCAACTCTTTGTCACCCACTAAGCTAGTTGGACTATTATTTGTAATGCCATTTCTTCATTCTTTTGCACGGATAGGTTCTAGTACTTCTGGATGCTAGATCAACTTTGTTAAATTCCTATCATATTTCTCATAGATCTATTTCAATTTCATCAAAATCTCCTGCATAGACTTCATATTTCAATAATCTAATGGAACTGATGTGAGAAGCATGCTAATCAAGACAACTAAAAATTAGAACTTTGACTTTCCTAACATGTTGACATGATTACCAGCTATGATACCATTGTAAGAACCTTTTCTTATTCTACCCTTAATTTTTAGTTTTGATGGTTTGGCATTCTGTCAAATACTTGGCGTGCAAACCTCTGAATTCTTGAGTTTTGTTGTTTGAAAATTGGATTGATTTTGTTGGCTTACATGCACCAAATAAGAGGGAACATAACCAATAACAACAATAAAAAAAAACTCTTTATAGGTGAAATATGAGGTTTGATTACAAATAAATCAGGTCTAATATGGCATTGATTGGATTGTAACGACAAGTACAAACCCTAAGTATTTGAGTGTTCAACATTTCAACATACCTAGATGATGCATAACTCCAATAGTAATGAGATGGGCAATGTAGAAGACCATATGATGATGAAACAAACTCGAACCTGGACTCCAACAAGTCTGAATTTTCTATAGATAACTGGAAGGTCTGTAATACAAAGTTGATTGCAATTTGGTAATATCAAACTCTCCAAAATCTCCTCCACACCCTAGGTGTAAAATGATGAAATCCTTCAAATCCGATTGCATGTGCCTTCAACCTATTATAGAAGATTCAAACCCTAGCTGATATGCCAAACTCCTTCAATATACTGTAGTGATACTATAGTGATTCCCGTAGCATCACTGTAGCAATTCATACAGCCACACTATTTAACAAATATGGGTTTTTGCAAAATATATTCTTTGAAGCTCGAATAACCTTCCAAACTGGTGAATGGAGCATAAATGGAGTCCTGTAGTGAACTCATGTCAACTATAAGCTAGGTTTTCATCCAACCCACAAGGGATAGTAAGGGTATTCGTCCTTGAATCCTTAGCTGAACCAAGCTACAACCATGAAGGAAAATTTCATAATCTAATTCTCAAAATATCCAATCTACCAAATGACCCGATTTCTCCCCTTTTTAAAGGCTCATAAAGTCTCCTAGAAGATTACAAAATTAACCTCCTTAAAAAGCTTCTAGAAGATACACCACAATTATTTAATTGACTTTATAATATTGTAACATTTTCACTTAAGTTACTTTTTAATTGAACTAATTAAATAAAGCTATGCTTTCAATATTTTATTTATTAGGACAACTTAAAAATAATTAATTTATTTCCTTTTTTATAGAGTCACTTTAGGACTTCATAAATCAAGTCGCTTTATATTTTATTTTAAAAGTGACTTTTTTCTCATAATATTATCATATAAACTCAAATAAAATAATATCATGACTTTTAATTCTTCCACTGCCCAAAAATATCAACAAGTCCAGCATATCATCCCTTATAACTCCAAATTAGCCTATCAGGATGACAAAAAATAGGCTAATCAAGTCACGTGTGATCACTGAGGAGAAGGGGACATCACAAAAATATTGACAATGAGTTGGATAGGCTTCAACAATGGATGGATCAAGAAAGCTTGAACAATGAGGCAATCCCCTTAATTGAAGGGTTGAAGAGAATAGTTCAAAGTGATAAGATAGGTGTGGAAGTGTTATGTGGCATTGCTCATATTGTTGATACCAATATTATACCCATTAAAAGGTGTGCCAAAGTTATTGGTTATTCTCATCCTACTAATCAAGTTGAGCATTCCATTCCTAGGCCTACATCCTTGCTTAGTGTGCCTACATATATATCTTCTATCATGACTACCTCTACACAAAATACTAGTCCTACACATGTTAGTCATGGGGGAAATCCTATTAGTTTGTACTCTTTCATACCTCCTTCCGTGAGTGTTCTATTTGTTTCCTGGCCATCTCTTATACCAACCCATCAAAATGTTCCCCCTCCTTATTCTCAACCTCCAACTACCAATAACAACATTACTCCTCCATCACAATCCAATACGTCCAATTCTAATTCATCCACCAAATCCACTATCAATAACCTAGCCCAAAGTGTTTCATTCGCACAACAATAATTTGCTTCTTTAACTCAATCCAAATTTAATGTTCTCACATATCATGTAGCAAGCCCACTATCCGATAAGATCGTACGTGTAATGGCTTCTAAGGATGTGGAGATCCCTTAATTAGAGTTATATAATGGAAAAGGTGACCCCTTGACTCATGTAAAAATATTTCAAACTTTGTGTAGTGACTTCTCTCATGATCAAAGGCTCATGGAAAAATTATTTACTAGAACCTTTAGAGACAAAGCTTTGCAATGGTGTTGTTATTTGCATCCTTGGTCTAGATCACTTATTTTCAACAATTGGTTAATGTTTTCATTCAAAAAAATTAAAATAACATTAGTCGCAACATTATTTTAAATGATTTGATTCATTGCAAGCGAGGAGTTAAAGAAAAAGTGGTTGATATTATTGGTAGATATAAAATTTGCATTCACAACTTGCTTATTTTGTGCCTAATCATGATGTTCAAATAATTTTCATTATTAATTTGTGAAAGGATATTAGAGATAAGCTTCTATTTTTTGAATTTACATATTTCAGTAAATTATGTGTAGTGCTTCATAACTATTAGCTTCAAGTGAGCCAATTTGAATCATCATCTTCAATGGCTTCGATTAATAAGAATGAGAGTGCTTGACAATCATATCCAAAATTCAACAAACACAATAAAGGTTTCATCAAGATAAATGATAACTCATCCAACAACATCAACACACAAGTGGCAGCCACAACACCAAGTGTGGCTCCTTTGTCTAGATAATATAGAAAAAAATTAACTCCACTTTTTGATTCTTTCAATACTATAATTTTGAGATTGATTAATGCTACTGTGTTGCGTCTTCCTCCCATCAAACCTATAGATACCTCTAAGCCTCTAGCTCATTCCTTTCACCACAAAGCCTTTTGCCAATACCATTGTCAAGTGGTTCATGATACTAAAAAGTGTTATAAGTTGAGGTATAAGATTCAAGACCTTATTGATGACAATGTTATATCCATAGATGGTATCAATGATAAAGGAAACAAATCCGTAGCACCTCTAATAAAAATCTCTAAATCCCCACCAATCCTTTCCCTTCTCACTCCACCAATGTTGGTGAATCTAAGCCACTTATGTTTTGTCCCAATGATTTTGGTTTAGAATCTAATAATATTGTGAACCTTGAACCAAGGGAAAACTAGAGAGGAGGAAAATGGTTAGTTTGAATCAAAATATGCATAAAATATCAAACAAATTCAACAAACACCATTATACCTCATAGTTATCTCTTGTTCATCGAATTGAGCTTGATGAAGTGGAAGATGCACCCCTTTGACGCTCCAAATGATGTGCTCCTTTCTTGATGTGGATGTGGATTGCTCTCCTTTTCTCAACAAGATTAAGATTTGATGGGATTTGGATTGATGGATTATTGATGGATTTGGATAGATTTGGACTAGAAGATTGAAGGATTATGAGGACATGATAAGGATTTGATAGAAGAGAATAGAAGAGAAAATTAGCAACATGAGAATGCTATAGAGGAAGTGGATCCCTTTGTGAGGAAATGATCCTCCAATTTATAGATTGGAGGAGGCCAATGAAGGGCCAAGATTGATTTGAAATGGTGGGCATGGATCAAGGATGTCTTGGGAAAATAAACAGGAATACAAAATTCCTTGGGGAAAGGGGAGACGAATTAAAAATTTCAAAATAAAAGATGCATGAAGGGATTCAAAGAAATTAAAGACTCAATGTTGATGTGACATGAGTGGAAATTTAAAATTGGAGAAACAATGATAAGTGGGATTAAGAGAGGTTATAGAAGAATTAATTAGGTTGAGTGCGATTAGGAAAACTAATTTGTAGGAGTCACATGACTTAAAATTAATTAACTGAGAGGGTTTAGAGGAAATAATTATTGGAGGGACTTTAGAAGAATAGAGGAACAATTAATTTATTTGATAAATTAATTATTGGACAATAGTGACAGGATTAATTAAATTGGATTTAATTAACATTGAGAAGAATAAGGATAACACAATCAATTAATTATGTTGACAAGCTTAAATTAATTAAATATTAATTTTAGGTGTCTACATTTTGCCCCTCTTTGATATAGCGTCGTGAAATGATGTTGTATCAAAGAAGAATAAAACATAGTGAAAGAAAAGGATAAGGACTAGTAGCATAATGCCCCGGTCATAAGATGAGGAAGAATGACAAGGAGAAAGGATGACGAGGAAGTATTTGTATGCCCCCTCGAGAGGACAGGTGGGTTTAAATAACACGGGTGTGCTCTCGAAAAGGATGAGAATACGAGGTGATCAAAGGATGAAGATGATTAAAGAGGGAATAAATGAATGGATTGGAGTCTTATGAATGAAATGAGATAAAGAAATGATAAATGGATGGGATTTTTTGTTGAGAAAATATAGAGAGAAAACCTAGGTTTAATATTGTCATGGATAGTCTACACCACTGATTATAAGAACCATGATGATATGAAGATCTGAGGCATGGACTGACGCTTAGTTAAACACGTATGCCTTGCACATAATCATGCAAGTGTTGATAAAACTAATGCAGGATTGTTGATTTGTACAAGGAAAATCTTCAAACACACCATGCCATGAAAACTATGCACCATTATACACCAACCAAGACATACCAAGATATAGGATGATCAAGGTAGTCCTGAACAAGTATAGTCTTGGGACAAAAGATGAAAATTAAACCGAAATGATCAAGCATGCAAACAACATGCACATGACCAACTGACATCTCTTGCCAAGAGTAGGACATGGATTTGGATAAACTGTCAGACTAGGGAAGGATGCATCCCAATGGGCAGGTGATGGATTTGGATGAACTTGCAGACATGGGAAGGATTTATCCTGATGGGTAGGGTGCAAATAGATTGATGGATGGCAAAAAACAAGTTGTATGTGGAAGGTTTGTAGATGAGAGGATTGTTGCTTGGATTTGATTACCACAAGATGGATGGGTGTTTGGATTAGTCACAAGTCAATGTAAGCTCAGGTAGATGGGAAAAGCTCAGTTTGATGGATTGGATAGTATGGAAGAAGGATAAATGATTAGATAGGATGAAAAAAGGGGATGGATTATTGAGTAGGATTGGATTGGGGATGGGATTAATGATTGAATTGGATGAGATAGGATTGGATTAGAAATTGGATAGGATGGGGTGGATAGGATTTGATTGACTGGAACCAATGACAAGGGAGAACAAGGATTGGCAAAGGGATTGATGGATGGATGGAGGGAGATATTGTTTGGATAGGAGACAGATGGATCAAGTGGATGGATATGGATGGGATTTGGAGGAATAAAGGATGGAGGGTAGGATGATGGAGACCCAATGACTATGTTGCAAAGGAGGAAAATGCCCAACTAAGGGTAGTGAAATGAAGGATAGGAAATATGGTGGATAATAATGTGTGAGGTGCAAAGATAATCCGTAATGGATATGGATGGTAGAGGTATTAAGGCTTGTGTTTTCCAAAGCATGCATGCATATACATTATTTTGCTTCTATATGATCAAGACCAAAGATAAGAATGGAGGATTCATTTTGATAGGATGAGGGATATGAGATGGAGGATATGGATAGGATAGTCAAGATCAAAGATAGGAAAGGAGAATGGACTTGGATAGGATGCAAATGGATGGACCGATTGCATGGATGAAGTTTGCCCCCAAGTGTAGAGTGCAAGAGGATGAGGGAATTACACTTGACTCTTGTTTGCCAAGTTTTCGTCATGGTACTTACCCAAGGCGCCTCAAGAAGTCTTTTTTTAATTTTTGGAATAGTTTGGATGGATAAGGATGAGGATGAGTGGATATGGAAGATAGTGGGTGTGTGAAGGAGGAAGGGAGGACTCAACCATCTAGTTCCATGGATGGTATCCCTTAGTATTTATTTGAACTAGAGGTATGCTCATAGATGTTGGTAAAGATACTTGGGGAGATGAAATGGATAGGGGATTGAAGATGAGAATTTGTAAAGGATTGGACTAACAAAATGGGATTGTGAAAAATAGATGGTGGATAAAGGATGGAGTTTTGAAAAAATTGTGGAAGATTAACATTGGCACAAACCTTAAAGGGTGTTGGACTAGTGGAGGAGAGGGTTTTGAATTAGATGGAGGATAAAGTGTGGATTTGGGGACATGTAGACCCAAAATAGAAGAAGGGGATGATGGAGTTGGGATGGTGGATTTTTGGACATAATGACCCAAAATGGATTTTCAAGATGGAGGAGTGTTAGATGGAGGATTGGAGGACTTAGGAATGGATGGAGCTTTTAGATTAGTAAGTTTGGATGCCATTTTTTATTGTTCTACTTCTAGAAGTAGCTTAGAAATCCACATAGTTTTTTATTTTTTCTTTTGGGGCCTTTGTGGCCTTTTGGATTGTCCTTTCTTTCAGATTATATTTTTCTTTTCAGCATGTCATTTTGAGGGGATATGTTGATCCTTTTATTTTTGTGGATTCTTGACTTTATGAATTTTAGATTTGACATCCAAATTGCTTCCAATAACAATGGGATGAGTGCGTGAGGATGAAGGGTTGATGGATTTTATGGATGGGATGGTGGAGGGAGAGTGTTGGGAGGGATTCAAGGATGTGTGCCTTTTTTGATCTTGCTCAAGGATAGTTGGTCCAGGAGCACCTAGGACTTAGTGATGCAGAGACCTTGTGCCTAGCTCTCCAATTCACCCTTACTCACCCCAACTCCTCAACTCACCCTTCTACTCAAGCTCCTCCAAGGTAACTTGTTAGGGTACACTCCTTAGACCTCCAAGGCCTAAAATATATTGGCTTTCCTCCTAGGTATATCCTCTTGAGGTTTCTTGTTTGTTTTGACCCCAAATCTCTAATTTTGAGATGGTCTCCTACTAGTTTCCCAAAACTCCAGCTAGGCTCCAAAGACCTCCGCCAAGGATCTTCACTCTAACCATGTTTAAAGTTCGTGGTTATGTTTTGCAGGTATTTTCAAGGTCATTTTATTCATTATAAAGGTCTGCACCTTCCTCCCAAGCCCTGGGCTTTCAACTTGCTTCTACCGGCTGCTATTAGGCCTAAATGACTAGCCCTTCTGAGACTGTTTTTTGGTCTTTTCCCCCAAAATTTCCTAACAACCCCTAGATATTTTTAAATATTCAGATACCCATTTAGAATTTAAATAAGATCACAAATTTTCCCATCTGGGTTTGTCATACAACTAGGGTAAGTCAAAATGAGCTATTTTTAAGGGGTTTAGGGCTTCCAGACAGTTTTGGAAGATGTGCTCCAAACTCTTCACCAGTCAAAATCTACAACCATAAAAATATTGGATACTTTTGTTACACCCATAGAACTTTCCAAAACACTATGGGTTGCTAAGGTATCAGTTCTCCATGGCTCTGAAAATGAGCAATCTCTGCTGCCCCCACACACTAGCTACAAGCTTGTGTGTTGTTCATCTCACCCATTCTCCTCCTTGTGGCCTGAAAAAACACAAA
Source organism: Cryptomeria japonica (assembly GCF_030272615.1). NCBI lineage: Eukaryota > Viridiplantae > Streptophyta > Pinopsida > Cupressales > Cupressaceae > Cryptomeria > Cryptomeria japonica. The sequence goes on from NC_081413.1 coordinate 682,683,761, forward strand.
ATACCTACTATAAGACTATTTAAAGAGCCTACCCAATCCATCCAATTGATTTCAACTTGTTTCATTGATGGATGCTTAGGTAAAATGCATTTTTACAATCAAAACCCCAAATTTCAAGGGTTTGTGAGCAACTATTACAAAAACAGTGATAACTTTTGATTCAAAGCACTTCAGACCTTCATATTATACTTGTTGGAAAGGTAAAACAAATATATAACTTCCTATGCTACTATGAGCACTTCACCAGACTATATAGGTCATACAAAATCAGAAATTCAAAGCAAAAATAGTCCAAATGTGAGAAAAAGCATAGGAAACCCTTGGCAAATGAATTGAATGCAAACCAAAAGTTGATTAAACTCGTATTGGAGATGTTTAGAATGTTTTATACACAATTTAAAGTTGGTTCCAACCAACTTCCAACGCCATTTCCTTCATGGACAACTTTTTCCTAAAAATGCAAAAGTTGTCATGACAATTTTGACAACTTTTACCTATGAGTGCAAAAACACACTCCAAGGCTCTCAAGGACTTAGAAATCACTCAAATGGAATCCTACAATTTATTTAAACCATTTGAAAACATTCTAGAAAGTTTCCAGGCATCCACCTGGTACAAACCAAAAATTGACATTTTGATATCATTTCAGGATAATGACAATTTTGGATCCTGAGCACAACAAAAGTGTGGACGACCAAACTATGGCTTCAAAAAGCATCATAGGATTTATTCCACCTTATTAAAACATAAAATAACTTGAAATCACACAAGAACTCTAAAATGGAAGAAAAGACAACTTTGAGCTAGGTGCCCTGCACCATACTCCCCTGGGGCAAGGAACTCAAGTCCCTTGAGTTATCAGGTCTGCTAGTTGCACTCTATGATGAATTATGTCAGCTTATGACATCCACATAGCCTCTGAATTAGGTATACCTTCCCACTTCACAAGATAATGTTTGTAGATGCCCTTTCTTGTCTTCTTGATCACTTTGGTATCCAAGATGCTTTCCAGCTGAACCGGTTGACTAACTGGTAAATCCTTCACCCAATCGTCTTCAGATTGCAATGTGGTATCCATCTGAGAGGTCTAAGATTCTCCTTTATAGGGATACAATTCACAAATATTGAAAATAGGAGATATGGCCAAAGAAGGAGGTAGTTCAACCTCATAGGCATTTTGGCCAAACTTATGCACAATCTTGAGTGGCCCAATCTTCTTCATCAGCAACTTGGTTGGCTATCCTTTTGGAAGTCTTTCCTTTTTGAGATAAGCCAAAACTAAGTCTCCAACCTTAAATTGCAAGTTCCTTCTTGATTGATCAGCTTGTTCCTTATATTTTTCTGATTTGTGTTGCAAGGACTGTCGTACTTTGTCATGAATTTCCTTAATACCTTCAGAAAAAATCTCTCCTTAAGCACTCTTGTGGGTCATTGTACTGATATCACTAAGTTCTAAGACACCTCTAGGATGCATTCCATAAACAATTTCAAAAGGACTTCTACCTGTGCTCCGGTTGACTGAATCATTGTATGCATACTCTGCTTGGCTGATCACCAAGTCCCAAGTCTGACCATGCTACTTAGCGAGACACCTTAGGAAATTACCCAAGGACCTATTGACCACCTTAGTCTGACCATCTGATTGTGGATGGTAGGCAGATGAAAATGAGAGTCTAGTACCCAACTTCTTCCATAAGGTTCTCCAGAAGTGACTCAAAAACTTAACATCCCTATCACTCACAATGCTAATTGGAAGTCCATGGATTCTTTCTATTTCTTTGAAGAAAAGGCCTACAATATAGGTGGCGTCGTTGGTACTCTTACAAGGGATGAAGTGAGCCATTTTGTTGAACCTATCTACCACCACATAAACACTATCAAATCCTCTTGGTGTTCTTGGTAAACCCAACACAAAGTCCATGCTCAAACATTCCCAAGGCCTTTGGGGTATGACTAAGTGCTGATATAAACCCACATTACTTGTTGATCCTTTTTCTCTTTGACATATGGCACATTGTTCAACAAATCTCCTTACTTCTGATTGCAACTTGGGCCAATGGTAGAACCGACTAACCTGATCCATTGTTTTATCATTGCCAAAATGACCTCCTAGACCCCCTTGATGTTTCTCTTGAATGATGTTTTGTCTCATTGAGCATTGGGGTATACAAAGGAGATGTCCTTTAAACAAAAAACCTTCCTATATCATATACTCTGAGTAGGAAACATGAGAAGTATTAAAAAAATCAGAACATGTAGCATATATATCAACAAAATCTTTGTCTTCTTTGTAGAGGTCTCTCAACTCCTCCAACCCCACACTATGCAATTTAATCTCTTGTATGGTCATGACTCTCCTATTGAGTGCATCGACAACTTTATTTGAGGTGCCCTTCTTATGCTTGATAGTGAAGGTGTAAGATTGTAGGTATTCTACCCACTTGAGGTGCTTCTGATTCAACTTCTCTTGTCCATTGAGAAAACTAAGGGCATGGTTGTCAGTATAGACCACAAACTCTTTGGGTGAAAAGTAATGATGCCACTTCTTCAAGGCTTGCACCATGGCATACAACTCCAAGTCATACATAGAGTACTTTTGTTTTGCTTCATTCAACTTTTCAGGGAAAAAGGCTATGGGAAGACCCTCTTGACTCAAAACAACCCCTATTGCTCTTTGAGTAGCATCACACTCAACTGTAAATAACTGATTGAAATTAGGTAACCTAAGGGTAGGTAACTGAACTATCTTCTTTTTCAACAACTCAAATCCCTTTTGGGCCTCCTCTGTCCACCTAAACTGACACTTGACTCCCCTTTTGATAGTATTGAGCACAGGAGCACACACATGACTAAAGTTTCTTACAAACTTCCTATAAAAGGATGCTAACCCATGAAAAATGCTAACATCACTGATATTCTTAGTTGTAGGCCAACTAAGGATTGCCTCAACCTTACTAGGATCCATTTTTAGATAACCTTGTGAAATGACAAAACTAAGATATACAAGTTCAGTCTTGAGAAACTCACACTTTTCAAGGTTGATTTTGAGTTGTGCCTTTTTTAGCTTCTTCAAGACCATCTCCACATCCTTGAGATGTTCTTCTTTGGACCTGCTAAAGATTAGAATATCATCAAGATATACAATCACAAATTTACCTATGAACTCAGCCAAGACTTCATTCATGAGCCTTTGAAAGGTGCTAGGTGCATTGGTAAGGCCAAATGGCATGACCAACCACTCATAGAGGCTGGCATTGGTCCTAAAGGCTGTCTTCCATTCATCCCCTGGTCTGATTCTTATCTAATGATAACCTGATATTAAATCCACCTTTGTGAAGTATCTTGCACCCCCAAGATTGTCCAACAAGTCTTCTATCCTTAGCATAGGGAACCGGTACATTATGGTGATCTTATTCATTGCTCTGGAATTTGTACACATTCTCCATTTTCCCCCTTTCTTGGGTGCTAAGATAGTAGGTACAACACATGGACTCGAACTCTTTTTGATGAATCCTTTGCCCAAGAGCTTGTGCACTTGTTTGGCAACTTCTTCATTTCACTAGGTGTCATTTTGTAGGCAACCTTGTTAGGCAAACTTGCCCCTGGAATCAGGTCTATTTGGTGATTTACATCCTTCATTGGTGGCAAATAATCAGGTAGATCTTCTCCTATTACTTCTTCATATTGTTTGAGTAGACCTTTCACCTCTTGTGGCACTTCTTCCATTGGATCTGCCTTACCTTCTTCACTAGGTTTGAGCACAATGGCATATCCTTGATCTCCTTCTTGTTTCATCACCTTAAGAAACTCTTTTCCACTCATCATCATCACACTTGATCCCACTTGTTTTTCCTCTTTTGGATCAGGTAATGGATCCATTTGATACCTCTTACCATTCTTGATAATGAAATAGCTATTCTTCTCTCCATCATGCTGAGCCTTTACATCAAATTGCCATGGACATCCCAACAGCAAATGGCAAGCATCCATAGGCAATATATCACATAAAATCTTGTTCTTATACTCACCAATCTCATAGTCTACCCATGCTTGCTCATCAACTAAGACATGTTGGGCCCGGTTGAGCCATGACACCTTGTAAGGAGTGAGATGTGGCAGCCTCTTTAACTTGAGTTTATCCACCATTTCAGTTGAAACTATATTCTCAGTTGAACCCGAGTCTACAATCATTTTGCAAATCTTTCCTTGAGACTTACAAGTTGTTCTAAACAAACTCTTCCTTTGCGATGGCTCTTGAGCTTGAGGAATCTTCAATAAAGACCTTCTTAGCATTAAACTTTCACCATCTGTCACTGGGCCTACCTTGCTGAGAGGGGAAGACACACTTTGATTGTCTTCTTCCTACACTAATTGTGTTCTTCTCTCACCCATGTATGAGTGTGAAGAGTTGGTTGCTTTCTCCGGACACCTTCCCATTGTGTGGCCAACTTGATTACAATTGTAACATCTACCAGTGAAAATTGAATTTCCTCTTCCTGAGATTCCAAATCTGCCCCTAGAATTGTTTCTTCCTCTGAAGGATCCTCTAAATGGCCCCCTTGAAGAGTCTCCACCACCTTCTTGCCTTGAGTTTTCTTCATTCCTTGATGTTTGTTGTCCTCTATTAAAAGTGCCCCTTCCTCTAAAGGATCTGCCACCTGTAAACTTTTGATTTTGTTCCCTCCTCCTCTTGATTTTGTCTTCTGCCCTTAATGCTAACTGAAAACACTTATGAACGGTATCAGGAGTAAGGATATTGATTTCATCTTATATATTTTGTCTCAATCCATTCATGTATCTAGCCAATTTCTCCACCTCATTCTCATGCTTCTTAGCTCTGAGGCTTAGCTTATAGAATTCCTCCATGTAAGCATTGACATCTAGCTCCCTTTGTTTCAGATTTTGCACTCTCTTATGAATTTGAACCTCATAATCTCCTGGAAGGAATTGTGCCTTAAGTCTGATCTTCATACGCTCCCATGAAGTTATCTTCTTTTTGCCTTCTTGTATCCTTTCTTCTTGCATCATATTCCACCAAACCAATGTTGATCCTCTCATTCTTGATTTGGCCACATTAACTCTTTTTTCTTCTTCTACCTCTTTGTAATCAAAGTGATTATTGAGAGCTTCTATCCAATTTAGCAACTCTTCTCCATTGAAGTTTCCTCCATATGTGGGTAATCCATCCAGATTGTCCTTAGAAATGGATTTGACTGCATCTAGGAATAACTTTTGGTCTTGAGGCATAGCTACTGCTGTTGGTTCCTCTCCATCTTCTACTTATTCATCAGTCTCATCACCCCATTTTGTCTTAAGCTTTCCCTTCTCCTTCTTTGCCTCTCTCATTCCTTTGCTTCCTTCTATATCCTTCAATCCTTCTATCATCTTTGCCACCATCTGCCGGATGGATTCTGGAGTCATTGCCTTTGGAGGCATTGAACTTGCTTCTGATTCTTTACAATCTGACATACACCAAATCTTTCAAAGAATGGCTCTGATACCACTCTGATGCAGAGACCTTGTGCGTAGCTCTCCAATTCACCCTTACTCACCCCAACTCCTCAACTCACCCTTCTACTCAAGCTCCTCCAAGGTAACTTGTTAGGGTACACTCCTTAGACCTCCAAGGCCTAAAATCTATTGGATTTACTCCTAGGTATAGCCTCTTGAGTTTTCTTGTTGGTTTTGACCCCAAATCTCTGATTTTGAGATGGTCTCCTACTAGTTTCCCAAAACTCCAGCTAGGCTCCAACTAGGCTCCAAAGACCTCCGCCAAGGATCTTCACTCTAACCATGTTTAAAGTTCGTGGTTATGTTTTGTAGGTATTTTAAAGGTCATTTTATTCATTATAAAGGTCTGCACCTTCCTCCCAAGCCCTAGGCTTTCAACTTGCTTCTACCGGCTGCTATTAGGCCTAAATGACTAGCCCTTTTGAGACTATTTTTTGGTCTTTTCCCCCAAAATTTCATAACAATCCCCAGATATTTTTACATATTCAGATACCCATTTGTAAGTTAAACAAGATCACATATTTTCCCATCTAGGTTTGTCGTACAACTAGGGTAACTCAAAATGAGCTATTTTTAAGGGGTTTAAGGCTTTCAGGCAGTTTTGGAAGATGTGCTCCAAACTCTTCACCAGTCAAAATCTACAACCATAAAAATCTTGGATACTTTTGGTACACCCATAAACCTTCCAAAACACTATGGGTTTCTAAGGTATCAATTCTCCATGGCTCTGAAAATGAGCAATCTCTGCTGCCCCCACACACTAGCTACAAGCTTGTGTGTTGTTCATCTCACCCATTCCCCTCCTTGTGGCCTACAAAAACACAAAACACCTACTCTAAGACTATTTACAGAGCCTACCCAATCCATCCAATGGATTTCAACTTGTTCCATTCATGGATGCTCAGGTAAAATGCATTTTTACAATCAAAACCCCAAATTTCAAGGGTTTGTGAGCAACTATTACAAAAACAGTGATAACTTTTGATTCAAAGCACTTCAGACCTTCATATTATACTTGTTGGAAAGGTAAAAAAAAATTATAAATTCCTATTCTACTATGAGCACCGTACCAGACCATACAAGTCATACAAAATCAAAAATTCAAAGCAAAAACAGTCCAAATGTGAGAAAAAGCATAGGAAACCCTTGGCAAATGAATTGAATGCAAACCAAAAGTTGATTAACCTCATACTGGAGATTTTTAGAAGGTTTTATACACAATTTAAAGTTGGTTCCAACCAACTTCCAATGCCATTTCCTTCATGGACAACTTTTGCCTAAAAATGCAAAAGTTGTCATGACAATTTTGACAACTTTTACCTATGAGTGCAAAAACACACTCCAAGGCTCTCAAGGCCTTAAAAATCACTCAAATGGCATCCTACAATGAATTTAAACCATTTCCAAACATTCTAGAAAGTTTCCAGGCATCCACCTGGTACAAACCAAAAATTGACATTTTGACATCATTTCAGGATAATGACAATTTTGGATCCTGAGCACAACAAAAGTGTGGACAACCAAACTATGGCTTCAAAAAGCACCATAGGATTTATTCCACCTTATTACAACATAAAATAACTTGAAATCACACAAGAACTCTAAAATGCAAGAAAAAACAACTTTGAGCTAGGTGCCCTGCACCATTAGGCTAGTAGTCTTTTCTCAATTTTGGCTTGTACTGACCCTAGCCAAGTCAGGTAGTGAATAAGGACTCCAGGAGGGTCCAAGAGTGAGTGTTTAGAGTCAATGTGGGCCGATGATTGAGTTAATTCTTCTTAGGTTTGCATTTTGTGCATAAAATAGTGGTTTGAGTATGTAGTTGACCTTCTTGATGGTCAAAAGTTTCAAAACTTGTTATAGGAATTAGGGAGGGTTAAATTAGTCTTAGAAATGTTTTAAAAGTCATGAGTGATGACTTAGAATAGGTCTCATAGGTTGAGAAGGCCAAAAAGTGCAAAAGTGCAATGTTGCAAAAAGTTGTCATGACAACTTTTGTCCTAATTTGATTAGCGATGGAGTTAGGGACTGTCCAACACCATAGAAAGACTCAAAACATGTGGAATGCTATAAGAACCCACTCTTTCATGGTTACCAAGGTTAGAGTCTTTGCTTTGTAAGTTCAACAATCTGAAACTACTCATTTTCAGACTAGTTGGCATCATTTTGGCTTGTTTTACTCATTTTGTGAATGAAAATGGATTGAATCCATTGATCCAGTATTGGATTGAGTTTCTTTGGTGTGTTATAGAGTTGGTAGTTCCATTTCAAGATTTGTAGATAGTTTGTATTAGTGATTTCTTGTTTTGGTTTGCAAACAACCAGTTTGGGTTTGTATATAGCAATTTTATGTAAAATGGTTACCCCATGAATTCCACACATGATACCATCATGGACTATTGGGAAATGGAAGGAAACCACTTGTACAGTGTACATATGCAGGGAAAAGTGTTGGAGATGACATTTGATATGACTGTCACCTTGTTCTAGGCGAGTCCAGGAGCAACCCGGCTAGAAGAGACAAGGTAGAATTGATGTGCAAAGTGTAGGGGTGAATGCCAAGCCACCATTTAAGATTTTGGAGGGGTCCATGAAGTTGGTACAGAGTTTAAAATGCAAGGGGAAGCCTTGAACAAATCATTTATTGCCCAAACACCAACTTGACCAGTTACTGCCGGCTAGAAGGCCTAAAAACCCTTCAAAACCCTCATTTTGGGATTAGGACATTGTACGATGGAGTAAAGAACCAAAACCACAAAAATAACTTGAGGTTAGATGAGTCATTGAAGGAAATCCAAACTTTCTAGGGGGTCTCTTGGAGCGTTTTCCCTCAAGCCCTAAAAAACCAAATTTAGGAGGCCTAATTGGGGCTCTTTCCTTGTAGCCCTTTTCTAGGCAAAATGGTGAAATTGGTAAGGAAGGAAATGGTTGCAAATATCAAATGGTTCGAAAATGCATTAAAAACATGTTAGCAGCCACCTCCACACCTCTGCATCAGCTCACAACTGTAGGAGGTCAATTTGACAAATTGAAGCCAAGACAGCCATGATGAGCACATGGGAAGCATTGTGAATCGGTAGGGTTCCTAGCTAAAACACTTGAAGAAAACACCTTGGAATGGTTAAGAAGCAAGCCCTAGAAGAGATTGAGAAGGACTTGGAGGTATATAGCGCAATTAGGCCTGGAGAGTTGGTGGAATTGAGCAACAACAACTAGGTGAAGTGTTAGCAAACTAGGTGAACCCCATCAAATTGGTATCAAAGCCTATGAGATTTGTGCTAGAAGAGTTTATGTCCTCAGTGGAATCTTTAGGAGACAACAACATGGTGACTAATGCAGAGTTGGAAAAGAAAGTGGATGATCAGGAGGAAGAGAATAGACTCCTGAAAGAAAAGTTGATTGAATTGGAGAGTAAGCTTGGTGCAATTGAAACCAAGGCAGATGAAGTGTTGGTAAAGGTTGAAGGAGCAAAAGGGAAGGGTAAAGAAGTGTTAGAGATGGACAAAGTACTTGAACCTGATCCTGTTTTAGAACAAGATCCTTTCTTGAAGGAATTGAAAGCCTTGAGTGGTAAATCACTAGAAGGGTTGCCATTGTTCACTGGTAAGATTGAAACAAAAGTGGTCCTAGAATGGATAGAAGGCATGGAGAACCATTTTGAATGTGAAGGCATAACTGAAGCCCAGAGAGCCAAGGTAGCCAAGTCTAGGATGAGAGGAGTTTCTCTCACATGGTGGCAATTTGTGCAAGATGAGAGGAAGAAAATGAGCAAAGCACCCATCTCTTCTTGGAAGGAGATTGTAGATGGAGCAAATGGATTGAATACGAGATTCAATCTTCCAACATCCAATGATGAAGTTTTTCCTGTCAAAAACACACATGAAAATTAAAATCTAAACTAACAACACACATGCATGTCACACAATCTACTCCATTGCACTCCTTAAAACAAGATCTTATGTAGATAATATTGCTCTCAGAAGCACACACACGAAACTATGGTTTTTTGGAGATTCAAGATGATTAATGCAAAGGAAGCTAAAGAAAATGAAATGCCAAGATGATGAAGAATGCAAACTGACATAAGTTCGACGCATAAAGATGAGATACTCAAATAAGAGAGGGGGACTTGTTTAAATAGATTTTCTCTGGGTGAGTTCATGTTGTGGGATGAATATGGGATAATACAAGATGAGTGGTATAGGGAAAAAGAGTGGTAAATGGGAAATGGTAAGTGGTAGGAGGGGATATTAAAGGGGTTTTATTAAATAAATAGAGGAATGCATATAAGGTGAATGCATGAAGGCGTATAAATGAATATGATATAATGTTTTATTTAATAAATTTAATTGATAAATGGTAAGATATTAATAATAATATAATAAAAGATGGAAATTACGAATAATGAATTATGGAGAAATAATAGTGTAATAATAAGGACTCGCCCGATGTTCGGAGAAATTTGAAATTAAATGAGGATAAATTAATGGAAATTTTTATGTGTCTACCTTTTGCCCTCTTTGAGACAATGCATCCTGTCGCATTGTTTCAAAGAAAATGATCAACCGATATATGCCCCAGAGGTGTCTTGGTAAGGGTGATGATTGATTTATTATGCCCTCTCGAGAGATTGATCAAACAGATTGATGGAGATTGGTCTCTCGATAAATCGCGGGAGAGAAGATTGGATGATTGATATTGCACAAGTGATTAGGTTGAGATGTACATTTGATAGAAATGCACAGTTGATGAGGCGTAACTGAACAATTGATGGAAATGAACAATATAGCCGAATTGATAAGCTGATTAAGCTGATTGAGTTGATTAAGCTAATAAGGATTGATGTTAGCGCAAGATAAGGTCATCCAATGATTGATTGATTGATTGACTCAGGGAGCATTGAGATTGCAAGAAGTAAGTTCGTTGATAAAGAGAGTAAAGATTCAAAAACAAAAACATTGCATTAGTTGGAGAAAGTATCTGATCAATCTCACTGTAATAAGAAGAATGAAGAAGATGGTGAAAGAAATCATGAAAAAGATAGATGAGGAGGAGGATGAGAAGAGAAAAGTGATGATCATGAAGAATGATGAGAAAAAGGATATGAAAGCGATGAGAATTCTTGTGCTTTTTAAGTGCTTGTATCATCATCGAGCTTATTATAGCAAAAAGACAAAAATCATTTAGATATGAATTAGATCCAAATGAATCAGTCACACCAATTGTGAGAAAGAAAATATATCAGACAATAAAGGAATGCCTCAGTGTGTATCAGACCAATATGTCCTCGATGATCTTAAGCGATCATGTCCTAAGACGTGTCATCATATTCTTAAGGAACATCCCGCAAGCAGCAAACAAGTGAACATGCCCCAACCTCACCTTTCTAGTCAATGGCATCCTGGAGATAAAATCTCTAGTCAAAGACATCTTGGAAAAGCTAAAAGACATGTCACCAAAAAGGAAAATAAAAAACAATCAAGAGAAAATAAGCAAACAATATGTTTCATGTCGAATGATATTTTTTTTGTTGTTCATAGTTAATGTGTTTGGTTTTAATAAGTCGATCAGGTGTTTTTATGTTTGCTCAATTTAATTAAGTCTCGTCCCATCATGAGTCCATTGAAGTTCCAAAGTTGCATGCTTGTCCAAAGTGTTTGTGTCGTCGCAATGTTTATTGCGTGTTCTTGGAGTTTTATGATTTTTAGGGTTTTATGAATGTTTTAATTTTTAGGGGTTTTTCAAGATATTTTATGATTTTTAGGGTTTTTTCAATACATTTTATGATTTATAAGATTTTTTTAGGACATTTATGATTTTTAAGATTTTTTAAGGATATTTAATGATTTTAAAGATTTTTTCAGAACATTTTAGAAGATAGTTCCTCCAACCGTGAGACGCCGACTATCCCAACCCATTCCTAAGGTTAAGAAGATGCCCCAATGAGGGATAAGACTTGTGTAGTATGTGCGAGAAGCATTGCGCACAAGGTATGCAAACAATCCACAAGCTATGGTGGGGGGGGGAGGTTATCATGGAATGGGAGAGCAGATATGGTTAAGGCAATCAAGTAGAGTACTAAAGGAAAGAGGAGCCAAATCTTTACACATGGTGGTGGTTGTCCAGTTTTCACCATGGTACTTGCTTAAGGCGCCTGTTTGCCAAGTTTTCACCAATGGACGAACTTATTTTTCTTTACTCTTTTTTTTTTTATTTTTATTTTTAGCATCTTTTTCTCTTTTTTTTGTATTTTTTAAGGATCTTTTAAAGAAAGTTTTTCTGAAATACTCAAGCATAGAATCTACAAAGGTGAATGCTATTGATTGGATCTTCAAGCAGTTCACCCTTGGGAGTTGCTAGTTGATATGCTCCTGATCCATACACAACAATGATAATATATGGACCAAGCCAATTAGGTTCAATCTTGCCCTTTTTCTCGTTGTCTTGTTGGTTCTTTGGATTTTCTTTAAGGACAAAATCATCAAATTCAAATGTGCGAGATCTGACTCTGTGGTTGTAACTTCTACACATGCGTTATTGATATGCTCTGAGGTGATCAAAAGCAGTTTGTCTTCTTTCATCCAACAATTCTAAGTCATGCAAGCGGGAGACTCTGTAGTCTTCGTCACTGATTAGGTTACGCAAAGAGACCCGCAGGGAAGGTATCTCAACCTCAATGGGCAATATAGCTTAAGAACCATAAATAAGGGAGTATGGAGTGGCACCTATGGGAGTGCGGACACTCGTGCAATAAGCCCACAAGGAAGGGTTCAATTGGATATGCCAATCACAACCAACTTCATTGATCATCTTTTTTAGGATTCTAAGGATGCTTTTGTTAGAGGCCTCAGCCTGGCCATTACCTCGAGGATAGTACGGTGTCGAGAAACGGTGTTGGATATGAAATTTCTCACAAACCTCACGGACATCTTGGTTCTTGAAGGGATGACCTTTATCAGTAATGATGGAAAGGGGGACACCATATCGATATATGATATAATTCAAAATAAATGTGGCAATTTGTTTTCCAGTGATATGGGTAAGAGGAATGACTTCAATCCATTTTGTGAAATATTCAGTAGCAGTGATGATGAATTTATGCCCATTGGATGAGGGTGGATGGATTTTGCCCACGAGGTCGAGTCCCCACTGATAAAAAGGCCAAGATGTAATAAGCGGTTGTAATTCATGTGTTGGTGCATGTATCAAGTCTCCATGTATTTAACATTTCTCTCATTTCTTAACAAACTGATAAGCATCCTTCTCCATAGTAGGCCAGTAATAACTAGTATGCAAGAGTTTCTTAGCTAGGGTAGGACCGCTCGAATGCGGCCCACGTATACCTTCGTGTACCTCTTGCAAGACAGTGTTGGCTTCATCAAGCTCAAGACATCTAAGTAAGGTACCATCAAGACCCCGACTATATAGGGTGTCAGCTAAAATGGCATAACAGGCGGCTCGACGAATAAAAGTTTTTCAAGCTTTGTTGGATAGATCATGAGGTAAGGTATTATCATGTAAGTAGGCATAAATGTCTCCACACCATAGGGAATTAGGACCAATGATGAGACATATCATTTCAGATTGTGGTACATTGTAGGTAGGCTCCAAGAGTGGTTCAACCAAGAACTCATAGTATTCGGCATTACTTGGCATTATTACAAGGGAGGCGATTGTAGCCATTGCATGAACTTCTCTATTATTGTCCCGAGGAATTTTCTCAAATGTGATTGTGGTAAAGTAAGCCTTGAAATCATCCACCATTCTCTTGTATGGCATAATCTTTTCATCCTTTGTCTTATAATCATCATTAACCTATCTGATCACTAATTGGGAATCACCAAGAACACGCAAATCTAAGATTTTCCATTGTACAGCCATACGGAGCCCAGAAAGTAATGCTTCATATTCTACAATATTGTTGGTACAAAGAAATTGTATTTTATAAGCCTTTGGTATGCAATCCCCTTGCGATTTGACGAAGAGAATCCCGACACCAAAGCCACCATGTGTGAAGAAACCATCAAAATATAAGTCAAAGGGTTGAAGATTCCATGTTAAAGATTGACTCATCGGGTAACTCTCTAACAAGTGGATGATCATTTATGATAGGAGCATCGGTGAGTTGATAGGCTATAGCTTGTCCTTTGATTGATTTTCTTTCTACATACTTAATGTCAAACTTGCTAAGAATCATGACCCATTTAGCCAGTCGTCTTGTAAGTGCTACTTTACTAAGAAGATATTTAAGTGGATCAATTTTTGCAATGAGCTTTGTTTGGTGTGTAAGCATGTAATGTCGCAGTTTCTGTGAGGCAAAAACTACAGCAAGACACGTTCTCTCAATAGTACTATACTTAAGCTCATATCCCACTAGGTTACGACTGATGTAATATATTGCACGTTCTTTTCCTTCAGAGTCATGTTGAGCCAAAAGTGCCCCCAGTGTTGTAGCATTTGTAGATATATACAATAGTAGAGGCTTGTCATCTGTAGGAGGTACTAACACTGGTGGTGACATTAGGTATTCTTTGATCTGTTCAAAAGCTTGTTCACATTTGTCATCCCAGTTGAATGAAACATTTTTATTTAGCAGGTGCTAAAATGGTTGACACTTATCTGCCAGTTGTGCTATAAAGCGACGGATATATTGGAGTTTCCCTTGTAAAGATCTCAACTGACGGATATTCCTCGATGGTGGCATCTCAAGTATGGCTTTTACTTTTTTAGGATCAACTTCAATTCCCTTAGATGATACAATGTATGCAAGGATTTTCCCGGTGGTTACCCCAAAGACACATTTCTTTGGATTCAATCAGACTTTATATTTTTCCAACCTTGTAAAGATTTTATCCATGATTTCTAAATGTCCCTCTCTGGTGTAAGATTTTCCAAGCAAGTCATCTACATAATCTTCCATATATATATGCATCATGTTGTGAAAGATAGTGGTTATTGCACGTTGATAAGTAGCTCCGACATTCTTTAATCCGAAGGGCATGACATTCCAACAAAAAGTTCCCCAAGGACAAGTGAATGTTGTTTTGATATGGTCTTTAGGAGCAATTTTGATTTGGTTATATTCCGAGAACCCATCCATGAGGGATAACATCTCGTGTCTTGTTGTGGAATCCACTATCATGTCAATATTTGGAAGTGGGAAGTCATCTTTAGGACAAGCTTTATTTAAATCCCTGAAATCTGTACAAACACAGACACTCCCATCAGGTTTTGAAACTGGTACCAAGTTTGAAATCCATTCAGCATAGTCAACAAGTCTTTTAAATCCAACATCTAGCAACTTTTGTAATTTTGTCTTTACCAATAGTGCCACATGAGGATGCATTTTTCTCAATTTTTGTTTGACGAGTTTTGCCCCCTGTGGTAAAGACAAGTGATGCATAACTAAATCAGGGTCAAGTTCGGGCATGTCTACATAAGACCATGCAAAATTAACCTGTCTTTCCTTGTAAAACTGGATATGCTCTACTCTCTCTCTTCAGGGGTCAATGATTTTGCTAGATGTCTAATCTTTGGTTTCTCTTTTGTGCCCAAGTTTTCTGGTACTGTCTTCTCCACTAACATAGATGACTTTTCATGGTATAATGCTAGGGGAAGCATGTCAAGCTTTCCATCCTTAGGAGCCTCTGAGAGGTTTTCAACTTTGGAGACATCCTTTATTTTTACTTTTTTGGGGTCTAATAGTGTCGCAAAGCGGTTTTCACTAGAAGACCTATTGATATTTTCCATAATTTTGCGACTAAAAGGATTGGGACCTTCTCCAAATTAAGTCGCACTGTTGAGCTCTATGGTGAATCCAACCCTATGATCTCCAAGGGGTAAATCACTTCGTGCTCCAAGAAAGTTTATTATTGCCTCATCATTTTGAAAAACATCTAATCGGGGGTCTCCCTCATGGTCCCAATCAACAATTTGCGAGTCAACAAGAGGTAAAGGATCATGATTAGGTTCAAGGTTATGAATAGGCTCAAGGGTACAAATAGAATCATATTCATATATATCAATGAAATCATTATAGTCATCAATGGTAGCTTCCTCACCAGTCTGCGTTGCATTAGAAGACTCCCCTACCTCACTCGAGTTACCCTTAGTACTCAAGGTCATATCATTATGCATACCATACCCTAGACCAGGAACCTTACGTCCACCATTAGGTTTGATCGGTTCAAGTATACCTTGTTTGTGTAAACAAAGAGGATTGTGACCATCATAGCCATATCTTTTCATTATTTTCAATCCCTTTCCATATTGCTCAGCTAGTGTTTTGACTTCAGGTTCTGCAATTTGGGCTTTTTCTGTATCTTCATCTTTGTATAGCCATCTCAAGAGGTCCTCTTCTTCCATTTCATCATACAAAGCTCCCCATTTTCTAAAAATAGCAGGTTTAGAAACTATAGTAGTGGTGTATGATGTGGTCTCAGTCATTTGTGTTTTTCCATAAGTGCGAGGGGACAAAGGTAGCTTTCCATTACAGAGAGCAAGACTCATGGAATACTCCCCTACTCCATGGTCTTTTACTTTTATTCTAATCTCAGCTTCGTTGGATTTGGAAGTGGATGCTTTTAAGGATTCAAGGTCGATGTATTCTTGGGAAGGAGGTGCTTCGCGATTACTGGGAATGATGGATTCAGTCTTAGAACTCAAATTGTTGCAATACATAAAAGGGTTTGGATCTCCTGGTATAGTTACTTCAATACCATTGTATGAAAAATTAATACATTGATGGTAGGTAGAAGGTACAGCTTGCATTGCATGGATCCAAGGCCTTCCAAGGAGAATGTTATAGGTCAACGGGAGATCAAGGACTTGAAAAACCACATCCTTCACTACTGGTCCTGCTTTGATAGGCAATGTAACTAATCCCTTAGATGAGCGTTCCTCTTCATCACATGCCTTTATTGTAATCTTTTTCTTTGGATCAACTACATTTTCATCAAACCCAAGCTATCTAATCAATTTTAGAGTATAAATATTTAGACCCACTCCTCCGTCTATCAAAACTCGCTTGATCTTAACTCTATGGACAAGGACTTCAATATGTAAAGGTGCATTATGGGGTTGTTGCATGGACAAGTCATCATTCTCGGTAAAAGTGAGGGTATGAGGGGAGGCAATATGTCCCACCATAGCTTGAAATTGATCTACATGTAGGTCTGTAGGCATAGTAGTGGTAGCGAGTGCTTTATCAAGGATGCATTTATGCTCAGGGGATAAGCGTAGCAACTCAAGTATAGAAATCTGTGCAAGCGTCTTCCCTAAATGCTCTATAAGGTTGTATTGTGAAGATGTTGTAGCAGGTTTAGAATTAGATCCCTTAAGAATAAATGTGCCTTTGCGGGTGGTAACATTGTAATCAGTTTCTTTCCCCTTTATGATAAAAGTGTTCACATGATTATCGACCTCGCTGATGTTGTTTATGGTATAGTCATATTTAGCATTGGTATAATTCACACCATCACCAGATTTTGGGGCCTTCCCTTTATCTTGGTCATGCTTAGGGAAAGGATTTTTGAATATCTCACTATCCAAGTTACTGGAAGGAGTATGTCCATCAACTGAAATTTTTCCCTCATCAAGAAGGTCTTGTATGACATGTCGGAGTTTATTACAACTGTTAGTCTTATGACCCTTGTGTCTATGGTAGTCACAAAAGTGATCATCATTCCACCATGGGGGTTTAACTTGAGGATTGTACTCTCGTATCTCTAGCAATGTTATAGGATTATTTTCAAGGAGTTCTTTCAATGCTGATTCGAGTGGTTGTCCCAATGGTGTAAAATTTTGTTTAGGGAAGCTTCTTTGTTTTTGTTTTCCTTTGTTTGAGGATGAACCCTTAAGGTTGTAAACAGGTGACGATGTTTTAGTATTCTTCGCATCAACAACTTCGTCATTAACCATATTCTTGTTCTTGGCCCAAAAGGGTGTTTTATGATTTGAACTTGATCCTTTGTAATCTTTATGATCGTTTATCTTTATAGTACCATCATCAATAAGTGTTTGTTCGATGCGAAATCCCATGTCTATGACCTCATCAAAGGTGTCCAAACACTTGAGGTGAGGTTCTCTTCCAATTTCCTTGTTTAAATTACGGCAAAAGTGGTCAACGAGTTGCTTATCATGAATGTCATAAGGTGTTCTTTTGGTCAAATGTCTCCATCTGTGTAAAAATGATATGAAGGATTCTCCTTGTCTTTGTTTTGTGTTGAAGAGGTCCATCATGGTCACCTCATGTTCACAGTTGTAAGCATAGTGTGAGACAAACGTATTAGCCAATTCTTGAAAAGATTTGATAGTCGGAGGTAATTAGGAGAACCATTCCATGGCACTTCCTCCAAGACTGTGAGAAAAGAGTCTCATGAGGTATGTTTCATCTATTGCAAATTCTAAGGTAGCGGCGCAAAATTATCTCAAGTGATCTCTAGGGTCTCCATTTCCTCTATACTTATCCAATTTTGGTATTTCCCAATGACGAGGAAAAGATGGCATCAGAATACTCAAATCAAAAGGATAGGGACATATGTCCTCAATAGAAAACTTGTGTGACAATGACTTCTTATTCTTGAGAGTGTCTATTTCTTGTCTCAATGCTCTCAGTTCACTCAAAATGAGATCATTGGTAGGCATAGGTCTCGATGTTTTCGTAGATCTCTTGTATCCTAGTTGCAAGTAGAAAGGTCTATGATCTTTTATCCTCTCCTCATTGTTTGTCCTTGCAGGTCTACACTCACTAACTCTCAGTTTATCCTTAATTATGATCAGTGATACGTCAAAATGAGGCGGCAATTTAATTCCCTCGTCAGCAAGGGCTTTGAAGTATGCTTGTGGATCACGTTTAACCACCTCTTTAAGGAGTTTAGTAAATCTATGGTCATGAAACACTTCGTCAATAGTGGATTGAATTATTTCTTCATCGCTTGTTTCACTGGTCGCAACGCTAATGCGTTCTTCTTCATCAAAATTAGTAAGGTCATCTCCATCTTGAAATAGATGATTTTGAAACATTTTGATTCTCGAGTTAGGAGACATAAGAAATTGTTCTAATCTTTGACCTAACACAATGTATGAGACTCTAGATGGAATGAAAACCCTAAAATGCAAAGGGGGAACTATATGATATGAGTGAAATTGGGATGCAACTAAGGATCAATGTAAAAATGCAATCTATGTGATAGGAAAGTGATGTGCAACTAAACCCTAAATGGGATATGAGAATGAGTGATGTTTGATGCAAGGACTAAGGATACTCTAGGTCTAAAAATATTTCCAATGTGGGGTTTGATTTGTGCTATGATGGATAGACACAAGGATAAGTTATCAAAGAGAGGGCATGCTATGATAGGAGATGATGAACTCCAAGCAGAATACCAACTCAAAGACACTGATAGGTTCCCTAACTCAAGGAAGATGCACCTCAAGTCATAAGGGTGATTAAGGATCGAAAGTTGATGTCAGACCTAAGAGGAGAAATCCTAAGTGCAAGTAATGTTTTGTTTTTTTTGTTTTTTTTTTTGGGGGGGGGTGGTTTGGATTTTGGTATGCAAATAATAATGAAATGCTTGGACCAATGATGAAATGACCTAGGGAACTTATGCAAGGTTTAAGGTTATGTCCTAAAGGAATGATGGAAGGCTATGCAAAGACTAGGTATGATTAAATAAGATATGCAAGGATGAAAGGTGCAACTAGGTGAAGACTATGCAAGGACCTAAAAGGTATGGAAAGCTAGAATGATGTGATTATGTGAGGACCTAAAAGATCAGAACTTCAAAAGTGATGTCTCAAGAGATTTTAAATGGTTTTTTTGAGAACACAAGTTCAACGTTTCAAGGACAATGTTGTTTCACAATGTTTTTATTTTACAATTGGGATGGATACTTGAAAGCTTAGACCAAGTTTTTTTGTAAAGTGTTTCTATTTCAAGTGCGTTGTTGATTGTGAAATGTTCTTGTTTGTTTGTGCACACACTCAAAAAACATGGTAGATAGAATTTTTATTTGATTTTGCAATAAAAACACATTCAAGCACAATCCTAAGGTTGGCCAGGACAATAGTTGTTGAATCTCACTTGGGGGGTTACCCCGAGCTACGCAATTCAAAGCGGATACTTAGATGCTTGACCCCACTGACTCCACCCTCGGAACTCACTTCTCCGAGGCAACCAAGCATCAGTCCCCACAAAAACTCCCTGTGGTGAACTTTGTATCTCTACTAAGAATCGTAAGAATGTGAGCCGCTTCAGAGGTCCAACCTCCTGCGTCAACAAGTAGAAGGTTTTTGGCTTCTAACACAAAAGGTGTCTAGTAAGGGCATCCGTTCGAGTGGCCATACATGTGGTGACATATGCTCCGTTAAGGAAGGCTCCCAGCCTATAGAGGTTGCGCTTGATAGGGTTTATGGGGAGACATGTCGTCAGTATGAACTAATCAACACTCGTTGCTTGCAACTTTCGTCACAAACAAATTTATTTATAATGGTTCAGAAGAGATTGGCTTTAGCCTGTTACCACTTGGGTCATTCCCTCTCACCGAGCCTTAAGGGCTTCTTGGGAGGCAGGCCTTCTAAAAGGTAAAACAAAAAGAGCCTATTGCTCAAGACACAAAAGACACTGGTTAATTTTAAAGCACCAATTCAAAATGTGATCTAAGCTAAAAAAAATCAGACAATCTGTTTCAAGTCACCATTTCTTCGACATGCGTCCTGCATCAAAATGACATTGGTAGTTTTAGGAGATTATCTTTGACACACGAGATTGGATGTCATGAGAGGGAACCTGCACAAGCACACAAAGCAACAAAGATTAGTTCACGAAATAAAATTTAAATATGATTTTAAAATAAGACTAATTTTAAATCTAATTAAAAAATAAAATAAAATAATTTTTTTTAATCTAAATACCAAATTTAATCAAAAAATAAATTAAAAAATCTAATCTAACATTAAAACTAGACTAACTAAAACAAAATTTAATCTAATACTAAAACAAAGTCTAATCTAATATTAACACAAAATTTAATCTAATAACAAAAACAAAACAAAAAAATCTAAACTAAAAATCAGTAAAAAAAAAAACAAAACAAAAAAAAACTAAATACTAATATTAGTAAGAAAAAACTAAAACTAAAAAAACAAATAAAAACTAAAAAATTAGAAATACTAATTATTAAAACTAAACTAAAAAAACATTTAAAAGCTTTAAAAAAACTAAAAAAACTAATCATAAACTAAAACTAAAACTTAAGAGAGATACGTTAGAAACTTTTCTTTTTTTAAACTATTAAATGCAATAGTGACTTAAACTAAGAACAAATACATTTAAAACTAAAAAAAACTAAATTCAGAATCATATTAACGCAGGCCTAAAAAAAAATTGGATTTCAAACAGTGAAATGCTAAGTTTGGGTGCAACAATGTAGGGAGAGCAGAAGTCAAAGAGATACGTGTCTGAGATACGTAGAGCATTTGACAGAATATTTCAAAGAGATATTATCCAAAATGATATGATTTTCAGAATATGTTTAAAACTCATTTGTTGAAATAGTTTCTTTTTTAGTTGTGCACAATCATTTTGATTTGGCAAACAAAAACATGATTTGAAACGTTTTGTAAAGTGACAGAAATATGGGACATGTCTGTTTGAAAGGAATGCCTTAAAGACATATGACTTCTCCAACAAATGTGGTCCCACGATATGTCATGATTGCAAGGTAATGCACAAAATAAACTCGTTTCAAACCACTTTCAGGAAAGGAAAAACCTTCATCAATTGCAATTTGCAGTAGGCATTTAAAAAAAATGTTCAAGCAATCTCATACGTGCAAGGTGAGGAACCATAAAGACAGTGACTAGATTTTTTGACAAAAAACCACACAGATAGGTATGCAAAATATAGTTACAATGCAGAAAAGACATTATTTGAAATGCATGACAGAGAACCTTAAAAGCATCTCCTTTTATCAAATGTCATAATAAAACCCTGAAGTAGAATACTACAATCTAATGCATAACAAATTTATTGAAATGCACAAATTAAGCATCAGATCTATCTATGCCTGCAAACGTAAACAAACCACCTCTATCAAGAGAAAAACAAGATTCATACAAGGACAAGGACTGTCCCACCGAGCGTGCCAATTGTAGATGGAGGAAATGGATTGAATACGAGATTCAATCTTCCAACATCCAACAATTAAGTTTTTCCTGTCAAAAACACACATACAAGTTAAAATCTAAACTAAGAACGCACATGCATGTCACACAATCTACTCCATTGCACTCCTTAAACTAAGATCTTATGTAGA
Organism: Cryptomeria japonica; assembly: GCF_030272615.1. NCBI lineage: Eukaryota > Viridiplantae > Streptophyta > Pinopsida > Cupressales > Cupressaceae > Cryptomeria > Cryptomeria japonica. The sequence goes on from NC_081413.1 coordinate 682,705,591, forward strand.
TAATATTGCTCTCAGAAGCACACAACAAGAAGTTATGGTTTTTTGAAGATTCAAGATGATTAATGCAAAGGAAGCTAAAGAAAACGAAATGCCAAGATGATGAAGAATGCAAACTGACATAAGTTCGACACATAAAGATGAGATACTCAAATAAGAGAGGGGGACTTGTTTAAATAGATTTTCTCTGGGCGAGTTCATGTTGTGGGATGAATATGGGATAATACAAGATGAGTGGTATAGGGAAGAAGAGTGGTAAATAAGAAATGGTAAGTGGTAGGTGATGCTCTGCAAAAATGATTAGAAAATCTATTTGATGGCAACACACACAAGAGCACAAGAAACAAATGTTAGTGTTAGCAACAAAAGATTATCCTAAACATGCATATCAAGAAAGATATTAAGCATGAAATAGAAAGCATACAAACATAGAATAGATAAACTATACTCCTCCAAATGCTAATCAAGATGCTCATAGTTGCTCCTCCCTTGTTTCTCTCTTCTCCAAGTTCCACATGAGTGTAGCTCTCGACTTTTAGCACTAGCCATGAATGCCATATGGAGATTCAAGATGGTTGAATATGATAAACAAATGCTATGCAAGTGTAGATAGTGATGCTATGAAAAAGCTCTATGCTAATACCAGTATAACAACAATACTCTAATGCTTTCTCCTTTGCTTGAGGAGAAGGGTTCTATTTATAGAAGAAATGGGGAAATGAAGGGTTAAGATTGAACAATCTTAACAAGGGTTAGGATTGAAATATATTCAATCCATGTGAGACTTTCAACTCAATCCCATGTTGAGAAATGTCACCACGAGGAGGCTTGAGAGGAGAGATAAGGAGCATTAAATGCTTGAGGGGACATGATGGTTACCCTAGGGGGTTGGGTTAGGGTTAGGTTAATGGATATTCCTTTTATCCAAGGGAAAAATGAATGTGCAAGGGTTAAATGGTTACCTTATTCAAAGAAATAAATTCTTTGAAGAGACCCACGAGTCAAAAGGATGGTTAAGTTAGAGGACAGTCTCTAACCAAAGGTAAAAGGTGAGTTAATCATAAATGGTTATGTAAGAGCCTTTAATGGTTTGGAAGACTTTAGAGGTTAACCATTTGAAGACATAAAACCTTTAATGGTTATTGAAGACTTTGGAGGTTTTTGAGAAGTGACTTCCTTTTATTTAGGAATGTGACAATGATGAGGATATGATTAGGCTAATTAGAAGGAATTGGAAGAATCTAGAAGGGATTTAGGCATGCAAGTGGGAGGAATTTTAGGATTTTCAATTAAAAAAATCATTTATTTCAATTAAATGATGTAATTTGCATTTGGATAGATATTTAAATAAATATTAATTTATTTAAATGTGAGTGTGAATTTTGTATTTTATTTAAATAAATCTTAATTTATTTACATGAGAAAAAAGGAAGATAAAGCATTTAAATGCTTGAAGACTTTAAGGGAAACCATTAAACGCTTAAGAAGACTCTAGAAGGAAGCCATTGAGTTTGAAGACTTTAAGGGAAATCATTAAAGGCTTGAGAAAACTCTAGAAGGGAGCCATTAAGTTTGAAGACTTTAAGGAAAACCATTAAAGGTTTCAAATGGGTGAGGATAAATAGGATTTATTTAAAATAGTTGTGCAACTTGCATTTGTAGGAAAATACAAGTGGGTGGAGGATAAAGGTGATTTAAATAAATGTTAATTTATCTAAATGTGAGAGATGTGATTTTGAAGGATTTAAATAAATATTAATTTATTTAAATGTGAGAGAAGATTTAATTAAACAAATATGCTTTATTTATTTAATTAATGGTATGAATTTGGTTAAGTGAATTAAATCAAATAAATTGAATAATTTATTTAATTAATAGGAGAAGAGGGTTAAGATGAATTAATTGATATTAATTTAATTAATTATTGATTGATGGTTAAATAATCAAATAAATACTAAATATTCATTTAATTAAGTGGACAGATTTATGTGACTACAGTAGGAGGGGATATTAAAGGGGTTTTATTAAATAAATAGAGTAAATGAATATGATATAATGTTTTATTTAATAAATTTAATGGATAAATGGCAAGGTTATTAATAATAATATAATAAAAGACGAAAATTATGAATAATGAATTATGGAGAAATAATAGTGTAATAATAAGGACTCGCCCGATGTTCGAAGAAATTTAAAATTAAATGAGGATAAATTAATGGAAATTTTTATGTGTCTACAGAGATGTTAGTTAAAATCAAAGAAGTCTATCTCCCTGATGACTATGAAGTGCAAATTCATAGGAAGAGACAAAACTTAAGACAAAAAGACCTTGATGCAGTAGTTATACGAAGGAGTTTCACAAACTTAGCCTTAGATCTCATGCGATGGAAGAAGAGAGTCTCAAAGTTGCTAGGTACCTAAATGGTCTACAGTGGAACATCCAAGAAGAAATCAGTGTAATGAGCCCAAAGACAGTTCATCAAACCTATCAACTTGCCCTTAAGGTGTAAGAAAAACTAAAAAGAAGACATGATTCAAGTAGCAATAGGGGCAAAGGTAGATGAAAAGACAATAGAGGCCATAGGGGAGGCTTTGGAGGAAGAAGTTCTGAACAAAGAACACAAGGTGAGTCTAAAATCACTAAGCAGCAAGCGAGTGGCACTAATGGAGGAGGATTTAATAGAGGAAGGGGGTCCAACATTGGTTTTAGAGGAAGATCTAGTGGCCAAGGTAGAGGTTCCTCATATTTTGCAAAAATGAAGTGTTACCATTGTAACCAACTTGGTCATCTAGCGTATAGGTGTCTAGAGAAGGGGTCATCATCCCAAGGTAGTTAAAGAAGAGTGAACTATCTTCAAGAAGTCTTCAAGCAACAAGACCTCAGAGGTTGCCTTAGAATCAGAAGTAGGTGACAACTTGATGATAAGGAGAACCTTGATAAAAGAACCGGTCAGAGAAGAGCCTAGTCAAAGAAGGTCATTATTTAAGATCAAATGCAAGGTTATGGACAGAGTTTGCAAAGTGATCATTGATTCAAAGTCAACAAACAACATTGTGTCAGAAGAGGCAGTGAGTAAGCTCGAATTGCAAAGGCTACCTCACAACAACCCATATAGAGTCACTTGGTTGAACAAAGGCCAACATGTCCTAGTTAATGAGCAAGCATGGGTGGATTTTGTTGGTATGGTTTTGTCATTGATGTCAACACTTATCAGCACTTGGAGATTCTTGATTATGTTCACCAGCATATTCAGTGACTTATGCATAGTCACCGATATTTGGTCCACCGACAGGTTATATTGTTCACCGACACTTGGAATGACTTGGAGACTACTTGGTTATGTCAAAAACATTATGTGGACACTTTGTTTTGGTGATTTGTTCATTGGTTTGATCGGGTTTGCATATTTGTTGTTACCGCCAAATAGGTCCAGGTTATGCATTGGCAAGCATATCTATACCAGATCAGCACGACACATCACGAAGATGATTTGTTATTATTGTAAATGCATTGAGCTGACATGATGCATTGGATATTGATTCATTTGTAATTTATTTTATTGTAATATCTTTAGTGAGCCGACCTGCTCAATTGATCTTAGGTTATGGTATAAATGTAAGATCTCATTTGTGAGATTGATATGGGATTGAAAAAAGGATTGTAATATGGTATATGTGAATATAAGCATAACTATACATGCATACATCATTCAAGATTGAAGGAAGGTTTGAGGAAGACAAATCAGAGCTAAACCAGTACTGAATCCAGCATATGAAGATGCTACTTTGAGCAGTACATTATCATTGGATTTAACCATCCAATTGTAGTCAGTGTGACTCCCATTTTGTGATTGAGCAGTGAGCTCTAGGCAGCTGGCCTTTTTGCATGTGCAGACTCCATATGATACACACATACTATCTGTAGTAGTATCATCTGATTGTGGGTAAGGTTTCCCACCATGGTTTTTCCCCTTATAGGGTTTCCACATACAAAGATCTGTGTTATGTGTTGTGGATGTTATTGTCTTTCTATTTCATGCATTAATCTTTACCGGTACTACAATTAATTGATAAAACTATCTACCGGCATAAAGTTTGGTTTACCGGTATTAAGCATCAAGTTTGGTTAAGTTAGTTTTGGTTTGAATTTATTAGACAACTAATTCACCCCCCCCCCCTCTCAATTGTCTCCGGGACCTAACAATTGGTATCAGAGTCTAGTCCTCTTTTTGGAGAAGTTTAACAGCTCGAGGAGATCCAATTTCTTCTAACTATTTCAGGAAGGACAGCCTGAAACTTGATGGAACTAACTATGGCATATGGAAGACCGGGATGGAGACACATTTGAATTGTATTGGAAAGGACATATGGGATGTTACAAAGAATGGTTATGTTGCTCCTACTCAATGTCAACTTAATCCACCAACCTTGGCTAAAGATGAGGGAAATGATTGCAAAGCAAGAGAAACACTTTTGAGTGCATTGTTAGATCAACAAATCATGGGATTATCAGATAGATCTACTACTAAAGCGATTTGGGACAAATTGGAGACATTGAATGAAGAAGATTACACAGTCAAAATTGCAAAACTTGAATGCTTCCGGGTCAGGTATGAAAATCTGAAAACAGAAGAAGATGAAAGGATTTATGCTTTTATGGAAAGAGTAAATGAAATTGTTTTGGGTATACAATGTTGTGGAGGAACCTTAAGTGAAGATGAAATTGTTCTAAAGTTTTAAAAGCATTGCCACCAGCATATAAAATGAAAGTAACTGTTATAAATGAATTGAGAACAATGCCTAATACATCAGTATCTAGAGACACTTTGGTTGGAAAACTTTCAGCTTTTGAACTTGAGGAATTTGGTCTTATTGCTACAATTAAGACAGATCTAGCCTTCAAGGCATCATCATCATCATCATCATCATCATCATCATCATCATCATTTGATAAATCTGATTGGAAAGCCTTTTATGCAAGAGAACTTGAAGAAAGCGGGAGAGAAAATGAAGAATTGGAAGAACTTGAAGCACTATTTGCAAGGAAAATGCTTAAAAGTCCAGTTGGAAGTAATTATGAAGGTAAAACACCCTTTAAATGTTTTAACTGCAATAAAATTGGTCACATGGCATCTAGATCTCCTGATAGACATGCAAGATTGAAAGAGGAAGCTAAAAGAACATATAAGCCTAACCTTGAATATCAAAGATACAAATTTAAGAAGAATAGAGACAAATCTTGTTACTATGTTGATGAAGGAGTTACTGATGATTCTGATGAGGAACCGACAAACAATGGATGGGCTTTTGTTGCTATAATAGAAGATCAACCGGTACCTACTGTTCAACCGGTAGAGTAAGCCCTGGCAACTAAAATTGAAGATAAGGATGAATGGATCATTGATTATGGATGTTCACATCACATGACTGGTGATAAAAGTAAATTCTTAACCTTTCAGGAATACAATGGAGGTCTAGTAAGATTTGGAGATGATAAAGCTTGTTTGATCAAAGGAAAAGGCACTATATCTTTTGATGGTAAGCACAATACTGATAATGTTTACTATGTTGAATGTTTTAAGCATAATCTTTTGAGTGTTGGTCAATTAGTTGAAAAAGGTTTTCAGTTACAATTCAAGAATGGCAAATGCACAATCATGAACAAAACTAGTTTGGAAATTGCAACCGGTAATCAGACTAGAGGTAATATCTTTCATTTGAATAACTATGAGAAGGCATGCTTGATTGCACATATTGATGAAAGTTGGTTATGGCATAACAGACTTTGTCATGTAAATTTTGATTGCATTGTAAAAATCAGTACAACTAAGGCAGTAAGAGACTTACCTAAGATTGTTAAACCTCACAATCCGGTATGTAAGGAATGTCAATTTGGAAAGCAAGTCAAAGCATCTTTTAAGAGTATTCTGGAAAAATCCAATAGTGTTCTTGACTTAATTCATACTAATTTATGTGGTCTAGCAAGAACTAGAAGTTTACAAGGAGATAGATATTTTATGCTAATCATTGATGACTATTCTAGAATGTGTTGGGTTACTTTTCTCAGGGAGAAATCAGAAGCTTTTGGGAAATTCAAACTATTCAAAGTGATGGTAGAGAATGAAACCGGTAAGAAAATAAAATGTTTGAGATCAGATCGAGGAGGTGAATTCACATCTAAGGAATTTAATATATTCTGTGAAGTGAATGGAATCAGAAGACAGTTATCAGCACCCCGGACACCCCAGCAGAATGGAGTTGTGGAAAGAAAAAACATAACTATTTTGGATGCATCTAGAAGCATGGTATCAGAAGCAAACCTACCTCATGTATATTGGAGAGAAGTAGTGAATACAATAGTTTACACATTCAACAAAGTTCACATCAAAGATGAAAACGGTAAGACCCCTCATGAACTATGGTTTGGTAATACTCCTACTCCTAAATATTTCAGAATATTTGGAATTAAATGCTATATTAGAAGAGATGAGTATATTGACAAATTTGATCCTATAAGTGATGAAGGAATATTTCTTGGATATTCATCTACGAGCAAGGCATATAGATGTTTTAATAAGAGATTTTAGAAAATTATTGAGAGTGCAAATGTGAAGATTGATGAACAGTTTAGAGGAAATTCAAGGTACATGGACTTTGAGCCAGCAATAGAGATAATAAAAAATGACCCTACAATGAGTACACCAGTACAGAATGTTGATCCAGTCACACCGATATCATCTAAGGATTCAACAGTGACTGAGGAACAACAGCAAGTAAAAACACCTCAGTATGTAAGATTGAACCACATTGAAGATCAGATAATTGGGAACAAGTATCAAGGTGTTGTGACTAGAGGAAGACTGGCAAATGAAGAGGTGTGTCTTATTTCTCAAATTGAACCAGCATCAGTTAATGAGGCATGTGAAGATAAAATTTGGATTAAAGCTATGGAAGATGAATTAGAACAAATTGAAAAGAATAACACGTGGACATTGGTTCCTCGGCCTAAAGACAAAAATGTAATTGGAACTAAATGGGTATTTAGAAATAAACTTAATGAAGATGGTAAGGTAATCAGAAATAAAGTAAGATTAGTATGTAACGGATATTCATAGAAAGAAGGAGTTGATTATAATGAAACCTTTGCACCGGTAGTTAGAATTGAGGCGGTCAGATTATTCTTGGCCTTTGCAGCACACAAGAACTATAAAGTATATCAAATGGATGTTAAATGTGCATTTCTGAATGGTGATCTTGAAGAAGAAGTTTACATTGAACAACCTGATGGATTTTCATTGACAAATGACAAAGATATGGTTTGCAGGTTAAGGAAAGTTGTGTATGGACTAAAGCAAGCTCCTAGAGCTTGGTATGCTAGATTGGACAAATATCTTTTGAAGATTGGTTACACTAAAGGTAATGCTGACAACAATCTATACTACAAAGTGACTAATGATGACATCTTGGTTATATAAGTGTTTGTTGATGATATAATCTTTGGAGGAGAAGATGGATTGTGTAAAGACTTTTCTAATAAGATGCAGGAAGAATTTGAAATGTATATGATCGGGGAGATAAAATTCTTTTTAGGATTGCAAATTTCACAGACTGATAAAGGTATATTCTTATGCCAATCAAAGTACTTGAAGGAATTACTAAAGAAATTTGGCATGAAAAACTCTAAACCGGTAAGCACACCTATGACTACAACTAATAAATTATCATTGAAGGATGAATCAACACCTGTTAATCCGACTGGGTACAAATCTATGATAGGAGGTTTATTGTATTTGACACAAACAAGACCTAATATTATGAATGCAGTATGCATTGTTTCAAGATTTTAGAGTAATCCTAAAGAAAATTATGAATCAACAGTAAAAAGGATTTTCTGGTATCTACAAGTCACTAGAAATCTTGGCTTATGGTATCCTAAAGATGAAAACTTTGATTTATGTGCATACACAGATGCAAATTGGGCAGGAGATGTAGATGACAGAAAAAGTACCACCGGTGGAGCATTTTTTCTTGGTAGCAGATTAATTTCTTGGTTGAGCAAGAAACAAAGTTGCACATCTTTATCTACAGTAGAATCAAAATATGTTGCAGCAACAACTAATTGCACACGGGTATTATGGATCAAGCAAATGTTGAAGGACATAAAGGTAAAATGCAAGGAACCTATAACTATTTACTTTGATAATTTGGCAGCAATTGATATATCTAAGAATCTGGTATTTCACTTAAAAACTAAACATGTTTCTATCAAATTCAATTTTCTAAAAGAGAATGTTGAAGCAAAAGAAGTGAAGTTGGTTTATGTAAATACTAAAGAGCAGATTGCAAATATTTTTACTAAGCCTTTGCCTAAGGAAACATTTGAATATCTTAGAGAGCATCTTGGGGTTATACCCCCACCGATAGAGACTTAGACAGTTGATGTTTGTCATCAACCGGCAAAATTAACAAAGAAATCTTTTATTTCGGCTTTGATGAGGAGAGCTACTTCTCAGGGGGAGTAGTTGGTATTTTGTATGAACTATTTAAAGTATGGTTTTTGTATTGAAAAACACATTATCTTTTGGGAGAAACTATTGGGGAGAGATAATGGTATTAGGGGAGAGATTATTACTCTTTGTATCTGTATTTTTGGTTTCTGGTTAATGATCTCTTTGGGAGATTGTTGGTTTTTCATTTTTGGCATTTCTGTTTTGGCACTTTGATGGTTTTTCCATCTTGTGTTGCCATCAATGCCAAAGGGGGAGATTGTTGGTGTTTTGGATATGTTGGTATGGTTTTGTCATTGATGTCAACACTTGTTAACACCTGTCAACACTTATCAGCACTTGGAAATTCTTGATTATGTTCACCGGCATATTCAGTGACTTATGCACAGTCACCGGTATTTGGTTCACCAACAGGTTATATTGTTCACTGGCACTTGGAATGACTTGGAGACTACTTGGTTATGTCAAAAACATTATGTGGACACTTTATTTTGGTAATTTGTTCATTGGTTTGATCGGGTTTGCATATTTGTTGTTACCGCCAAATAGGTCCAGGTAATGCACTAACAAGCATATCTATTCCAAATCAGCACAACACATCATCAAGATGATTTATTATTATTGGAAATGCATTTAGCCGACATGATGCACTGGATATTGATTCATTTGTAATTGATTTTATCGTAATATCTTTAATGAGCCGACTTACTCAATTGATCTTAGGTTATGGTATAAATGTAAGATCGCATTTGTGAGATTGATATGGGATTGAAAAAAGGATTGTAATAAGGTATATGCGAATATAAGCAGAGCTATACACGCAGACATCATTCAAGATTGAAGGAAGGTTTGAAGAAGGCAAATCAGAGCTAAACCGGTACTGAATCCAGCATATGAAGATGCTACTTTGAGCAGTACATTATCACTAGATTTAACCATCCAATTGTAGTCAGTGTGACTCCCATTTTGTGATTGAGCAGTGAGCTCTAGGCAGCTGGCCTTTCTGCATGTGCAGACTCCATATTGTACACACATACTATCTGTAGTAGTATCATCTGATTGTGGGTAAGGTTTCCCACCATGGTTTTTCCCCTTATAGGGTTTCCACGTACAAAGATCTGTGTTATGTGTTGTGGATGTTATTGTCTTTCTGTTTCATGCATTAATCTTTACCAGTACTACAATTAACTGATAAAACTGTCTACCAACATAAAGTTTGGTTTACCGGTATTAAGCATTAAGTTTGGTTAAGTTAGTTTTGGTTAGAATTTATTAGACAACTGATTCACCCCCCCTCTTAGTTGTGTCTGGGACCTAACAGATTTTACCATTGGGAGATATAAGGACAAGGTGTTATGTGACGTCCTACCCATGGATGCATGCCATCTTCTATTAGGAAGACCATGGCAATTTGATAGACAAGCTATCCATGTTGGAGCCAAGAATGTATACTCGTTCAAGAAAGATGGAGTTACATTCAAGATTCAGTCTATCCTTGAGGAAATTGAAAACAGGGCAACGGGTCCTAATGTTCTTTTGGTGAGTGAAAAGAATTCTTGAAGACACTTGAGGAAGGTGAAGGTATAGGGTTTGCACTAGTAATGAAGCCTAAGGAGGAAGAGAAGAAAGAGCAGCTGGATTTGCCAAAAGAGGTTCAAGACTTGTTGAAGAAATTCAAAGACATAGTAAGTGATGGACATCTAGCCACCTTACCTCCTAGAAAAACCATAAGCCATCAAATAGACTTCATTCCCGGAGCATCCTTACCTAACAAGGCAGCTTATAAAATGACTCCCCAATAAAATATTGATATCGCCAAGCAAATCCAAGAGTTCTTAGACCAAGGCCTAATTAGGAAAAGCATTAGCCCTTGTGTTGTCCCTACGGTGTTAGCCCCAAAGAAAGGTGGTACTTGGAGATTATGTACTGATTCTGGAGCTATAAATAGGATCACCATCAAATATAGGTTTCCAATTCCTATAATAGAAGACCTAATGGATTGTTTAGGAGAAGCCAAGTACTTAACCAAGATTGACCTTAAAAGTGGATATCACCAAATTAGGATTAAGGAGGTTGATGAGTGGAAAACTGCTTTTAAGACAACAGAGGGTCTTTATGAATTGCTTGTAATGCCATTTGGCTTATCCAATGCTCCAAGAACCTTCGCGAGACTCATGAATGAGGTGATGAAGGAATTCATAGGTAAATTTATGGTGGTATACCTAGATGATATTCTTATTTTCAGTAAGGATAGGGCAGATCATATTAGTCATTTGCAAGATGTACTACAAAGATTGTATGATCAAAAGCTAACCATGAACTTGGATAAGTGTGAATTTGTTAAGCAGGAGTTGGTTTTCCTTGGGTTTGTGTTGTCTCGAGGAAACCTCGAGATGGATCCCAACAAGGTTGAAGCCATAGTAAATTGGCGTACTCCTAAGTCAGCAACAAAGACGAGAAGCTTCCATGGACTAGCTCAGTACTACAGAAAGTTCATTAGGAAATTCAGTGCTATATGTTCACCAATGTTAGACACCATTAGACGTGGAATGAAGGCAAAGTTTCAGTGGAATGAACAAGCAAATAAAGGTTTTGAAACCTTGAAGGAGAAGATAGCTACTCAACCGGTGTTGGTATTGCCTAGTTTTGAGAAACTTTTCATAGTGGAATGTGATGCAAGCAATGTTGCAGTAGGTGTTATCCTAAGCCAATAAGAAAGACCAGTAGCCTTCCATAGTGAGAATCTAAGTGATGCAAAGAGGAAATACTCCTCTTATGACTTGGAATTATATGCTTTAGTGCAGGCTTTGAGGAAGCGGAGACACTATCTCCTTCCTAAGGAATTTGTAGTCTATACAGACAACCAAGCATTGAGCTTTCTAAACTCACAAGACAAACTCAGTCATAAACACATGAAATGGGTGGAGTAAATGCAAGCCTACACATTCACAATCAAGCACAAGAAAGGACAGTTAAACCGGGTTGCTGATGCATTAAGTAGGAGACTTTTGACAGTCCAAGAAATCCAATTGAGGAGCATAGGAGTTGACAGTTTTAGAGACTTATACCCGGAGGATGAAGACTTCTCAAATGCCTACGAGATGTGTAAGGAGTATCAAAATCACTTTCATAGTGAGTATTTTGATTTTACTTTGCAAAATGGACTATTGTTTAGAGGTGGCCAGCTTTGTGTGCCTAGAGGCTCAATGAGATAAAATCTCATACAAGAGAAGCATAATGGCAAGCTCAGTGGACATTTTGGAGTCAATAAGACTCAAGAGTTGGTTCAGAGATATTACTATTGGCCAAGGATGAATCAAGATGTGAAAAAATATGTGGAGACTTGCATAGTTTGCCAAAAGGCCAAAGGTACTTCTACAAATGTCGGTTTATACCAACCTCTTCCCATACCAAATAGACCTTGGGAGTGCATTAGTATGGACTTTGTGGTAGGTTTACCAAGGACAAAGCAAGGATTTGACAACATTTACGTCATTATGGACAAATTTAGCAAAATGGCTCACTTTGTGCCTTGCAAGACTACTCGTGATGCATGCCAAATAGCTCATTTGTTCTTGAAAGAGGTAGTAAGGATACATGGTTTACCCATGAGCATTGTTTCAGATAGAGACTCAAAGTTCATGAGTCATTTTTGGAAGACACTTTGGCAAAAGCTTGGCACCAACCTCTCTTTTGGATCAGCCTACCATCCTCAAACAGATGGGCAGACCGAAGTGATGAATAGAAGCTTGGGAAACTTATTAAGGTGCCTTACCAAAGAATATGGTTAGACATGGGATCAAGTACTTTCACAAGCTGAATATGCATACAATGATACCATGAATAGGACTACCGACAAGAGCCCTTTTGAAGTGGTTTATGGTGTACACCCAAGAGGTATTTTGGAGTTGAGAGACTTAGGTAGTGCAGCAGTAAGAAGTGGATATGCATAAGGCTTTTCTCAATCAATGAAGGAGTTACATGAATCAGTCAAGCAAGCCTTGATGGAGAACACAAGCAAAATCAAACAAAAAGTTGATGAAAGAAGGAAGAACCTCCAATTTCAAGTGGGAGATATTGTCATGGTGCACCTAAACAAAGCAAGGCTACAACAAGGAGTCCCTAACAAGTTACAAATGAGAAGGTTGGTTCCATGTGCCATTCTAGCCAAGTATGGAGAAAATGGATACAAGGTGGACCTACCTAGTGACATAGGATTATCACCGATTTTTAACATAGCAGACTTAGTTGCCTACAAGGGACCAATTCAAGGTTCAAATTGCAGTCACTCAAAGGTATCAAATTATGCGAACAACCTTCAGTTACCTACCAAAACAAATCCAAAGGCCGAGAAGGCGTTGAGTTCAAGGATCTCCAAGAAGACAAGGCATCAAGCCTATTGGGAGCACCTAATCGAATGGCAGGGTATGGATGATGTTGAAGCTACATGGTTGCTAGAGATAGAGTTTAAAAAGCTAGGCATTGATCACAATCTGATTCCCAAGGAGGTGACATGATTTTATTTTGTTTGGGAGAATGGTGCAGGAGCACCTAGGACTTAGGCTAGTAGTCTTTTCTCAATTTTGGCCTGTATTGACCCTATCCAAGTCAGTTAGTGAATAAGGAATCTAGGATGGTCCAAGAGTGAGTGTTTAGAGTCAATGTATGCCTAAGATTGAGTTAATTCTTCTTAGGTTTGCATTTTGTGCATAAAATAGTGGTTTGAGTAGGTAGTTAACCTTCTTGATGGTCAAAAGTGTCAAAACTTAGTATAGGCATTAGGGAGGGTTAAATTAGTGTTAGAAATGTTTTAAAAGTCATGAGTGATGACTTATAATAGGTCTCATAGGTTGAGAAGGCCAAAAAGTGCAAAAGTGCAAAGTTGCAAAAAGTCGTCATGACAACTTTTATCCTAATTTGATAAGCGATGGAGTTAGGGATTGTCCAGTGACCTAGAAAGAATCCACACGTGGGGAATGATATAATAACCCTCCCTTGCATGGTTACCAAGGTTAGAGTCTTTGCTTTGTAACTTCAACAATCTGAAACTACTCATTTTCAGACTAGTTGGCATCATTTTGGCTTGTTTTACTCATTTTGTGAATGCAAATGGATTGAATCCATTGATCCAGTAATGGATTGAGTTTATTTGGTGTTTTATAGAGTTGGTAGTTCCATTTCAAGCTTTGTAGATAGTTTGTATTAGTGATTTCTTGTTTTGGTTTGCAAACAACCAGTTTTGGTTTGCATATAGCAGTTTTATGTAAAATAGTTGCCCCATGAATTCCACACGTGCTACCATCACGACCTTTTGGGATATGCAAGGAAACCACTTGTACATTGTACATATGTGGGGACAAGTTCTAGAGATGACCTTTTATATGACTATCACCTTGTTCTAGGCGAGTCCAGGAGCAACCCGACTAGAAGAGACAAGGTGAAATTGATGTGCAAAGTGTAGGGGTGAATACCAAGCCACCATTTAAGATTTTGGAGGGGTCCATGAAGTTGGGACAGAGTTTAAAATTCAAGGGGAAGCCTTGACAAAGTCATTTATTTCCCAAACACCAACTTGACCAGTCACTGCCGGCTGGAAGGCCTATAAACCCTTAAAAACCCTCATTTTGGGGTTAGGACATTGTACGGTGGAGTAAAGAACCAAAACCACAAAAATCACTTGAGGTTAGATGATTCAATGAAGTAAATCCAAACTTGTTAGGGGGTCTTTTGGACCGTTTTCCCTCAAGCCCTAAAAAACCGGATTTAGGAGGCCTAATTGGGCTCTTTCCTTGTAGCCCTTTTCTAGGCAAAATGGTGAAATTGGTAAGGAAGGAAATGGTTGCAAACCTCAAATGGTTCCAAAATGAATTCAAAACATGTTAGTAGCCACCTCCACACCTCTCCATCAACTCACAACTATAGGAGGTCAATTTGATAAATTGAAGCCAAGACAGTCATGATGAGCACATGGGAAGCATTGTGAATTGGTAAGGTTCCTAGCTAAAACACTTGAAGAAAACACCTTGGAATGGTTAAGAAGCAAGCCCTATAATAGATTGAGAAGGACTTGGAGGTCTAGAGTGCAATTAGGCCTGGAGAGTTGGTGAAATTGAGCAACACCAACTAGGTGAACCCCATCAATAGTGGATGGAGGGATGTAAGGACCTAAAATGGATGGAAGGAATGGATGATTTAGCTTTGGAATATAGGGTCCCAAAATGGATGTGGATGATGGGGGATGACGAGATTTTGATTTGCATGAAGGACTTTTGGACTTAGGAGAAATAGAGGATGTACCAACATCCCGAGCATTAGCTTGAGGACCCTTATTATTTCAAAAACAAGAGGCGAGTCCATTTTGAGGGGGATGAAATGTGGAAGGAAGATTAGGATCTTTAGATGGATTGGTATCATGACATGGAGATAAGGGATACTTTGATCTTGATTAGGGAGGGTAACATGAGATGGAGTGGGAGGGGTGATTGGATCATGAGATGGGAGAGGATCATGCGATAGAGGGAGAGGGTTGGATAGAGGAATCATATGATCATGAGAGGAAGTGGAGGGGATGGGATCATTAGATGTAGTGGAGGTAGATGCACCATAAGATGCAGAGGATTCTAAGCTAGCATGCTTTGGAACAAGCCATTAGCATGTTTGAGGTTGTGGGGGTGGTATGATGGAGGAGGATACATAAGCTTCGATATAAGTAGATGGAGGAATGGGGGTATCTTGAATTATGGGGTATTGAGATTTGTTTTGAGGTGGAGGTGATTGGGGTGGATGGAGGACTTGAGGAGACTTGGTAACTTTGTTTTGAGATGGGGATTTTGTCTCATTTGCTCGCATGTCTTGGATAAGATTATGGATGATGGATTTGGAGGACGTGGATAATACAGATTTTGGACGATTAGGATTTGATGGAGGATGGGGATTAGATGGGGGATGAGGATTGGATGGAGGATTAGGATAATGGATTGGGTAATTAGGATTAATGCTTGGAGGACTATGGATTAAAGGATTTGGATGGGGAGTAGAGGTGATGAATGTATTGTAAAAGAATGGGGATTGGGATGTAGATGGGAGGAGAGATGAAGGTATATATGTGGATGAGGGATAATATGGAGATATAGATAGGGAATAAGATGGATTTACCTTGTAAAAGGTAGAGGAAGGATAAGAGATATACTATAGATTGGGATTAGGTGCACCATGTTGAGGTGCGATGGATGAAGGTATGATAGGTGGATGAGAGATTATGGGATTGACTTGGTAGGCAGGTTGAGGTGGTTTGTGAACTTCCATGAGCATCTGCTCATACCAAGCTTTGAAATTATGGGTAGCCATGTTGAGAATGAAGGATTAGATTGGAATTGGATGAATATGAGGATTAGGACTTGGCTCCAAATGATGATGGATCGAATTTGATTGGATTGGTACTTGGATTAGGACTTGATTGGATTGGATTGGATTGGATTGGATTGGATTGGATTGGATTGAATTGGATTGGATTAGATGATTGATTGATGAGGGATTGGATAACCGGATTAGAAAGATGGATTGATTTGATTCAATGGAATTTTGGAGATTTGATTAGATTAGAGGGACAATGATAATGAAATAATGGATAGATAATAGGAAGAATAAAGGGGGAGGCTACCCAAAGTTAGATGAATGATTTGGACAAAAATATTGGTTGAGGAAGGATGATTGTTTGAATGGATGAAAGTGGATTGGGGATTGGAGAATTGCTTGGATAGATAGAAATGGATTAAAGATTTGATGGATGGGATTTGGAAAGAGGGAGGATTGATTGGTTGGAGGAATGATGGACTTGGCAAGAGATATCAAGCAATGAATACACGTTGGCCACTTAAGCACATAGAGAATCCAAACACAACATACTATCCTAGGAAGTTGGATGAGGAGGAAAACCTTTGCTTGATGACTCGGGTACACACCCAATAGCTAATTAGAATACGGTCGCTGAGTCTCACGCAATGGATTCTCAATGCCGTATTAGCCAACTCCAAATGCTAATGGGGGCAGGAAATGGCAAGTCTCTTGGGGGAGTTACTATCTCCCTTACACAAAGATTATCCATCTTTTGGAGGTGAAACAGGTGGCTTCTAATACTAGAGCTCTTAGTGTGGATTTTCGTTCGAAGAATACTCCTTGTAGTTGCGCAAAGCCCAATTGAGGCCTATAGCCCTACAAAGTACCAAGCAAGATGTAGTCACGTAAACGTGATTCAGACCTCAAGGGGCCCTACAAAGTGCTCGATATGAGAGTGAACTCTCAAATAGCTCTGTCCTCTGAGATTTTTATCTCAAAAGGCCTATTTATTATAGTGATTTGAAATGCTTGGGTTTTAACCATAGTCGTTCCCCTCTCACCAAATCGGGAGGGAAGGCCCGCTAAGGGTAAAAGCATGCAAGCAAACAAGAAAAGTTTCAAGGGTCTAGATTTTTTATTGTCTATATAGACAAAAGCATACTCTTCTACCTCTACACTTTTCCCAAACACATCAAACAAGTTGTTCTTTTACCCCTAATTAGATCTAAGTTCCTAAGAAAATAATTTAAAAGACACAATGTTTGTTTGTATCTCCTCAGGCAACCTGTAAAAACAACGAATTAGTAGTTTTTGATAATTGATCTTGGGCATTTGAAAGAAAAGGAAGCTGCAAACACAAGATGATTAGCCCACAAAATATTCCAAAATAAATTTCTTTATGATTTTCTAAGTAATTTCATTTTTTTTTGGATAAAAAATGATTTTATATGCTAAACTTATGTGAAGCTAAAGCTCAAATATAAGGGTTGACTTTGAACATGTTAAATTTTCTATCTCTGAATCCCCTTTCTAATGCATTTTGAATTTTTAAAATCTGACACCCGAGCGAAAAGGTATGCGCGTTTAACAAAAACTGGTTTTTTCTTAAACGCACGTGTTGATTTAGAGGCACACGCGCTAATTCACAGTTTTTAATGATTTCTCACTAAGCACACATTTTTTGGCGCCTGCGTAGGCATTTTTTTTCTTGCGCACGTGTTAATTTACAAATTTTTAATGGAATTTTTGTTTAAAAAAAGGCGGGAGGATTTTCTTACTAAGCGCACACATTTTGGCGCGTGCGCAAACACTGTTTCGCTTTCGCATGCGCTGATTGACCAAAAATCTGCAAAACAGTGGTCAAAAAAATTTAAATTTTAAATCACACGCGTTATTTGACGGTGGACACGCTGAACCAGTGAGGCAGACGCGCCAATGTACAGACCGACACGTTGAAATGGAAAACTGCGAGCTAAGATCACAAAAAAACTATTAAAAATGATTAGAAAAAGGGATGTGGGTCCCACCGGGCTTGCAAAAATGAACCAAGGGAAAACTAGAGAGGAGGAAAATGGTTAGTTTGAATCAAAATATGCATAAAATATCAAACAAATGCTACAAGCACCATTATGTACCTCGTAGTTATCTCTTGTTCTTCGGATTGAACTTGATGAAGTGGAAGATGCGCCCCTTTGATGCTCCACTTGATGTGCTCCTTGCTTGATGTGGACGTGGATTGCTCTCATTTGCTCGACAAGATTAGGATTTGATAGGATTTGGATTGATGGATTATTGATGGATTTAGATAGATTCGGACTAGAAGATTGAAGGATTATGAGGACACGATAAGGATATGATAGAAGAGAATAGAAGAGAAAATTAGCAGCACGAGAATGCTATAGAGGAAGTGGATCCCTTTGCGAGGAAATGATCCTCCAATTTATAATGAAGGGTCAAGATTGATTTGGTTATGAAAGGTTAAGACTGATTTGAAATGGTGGGCATGGATCAAGGATACATTGGGAAAATAAACAGGAATATAAAATTCCTTGGGGAAAGGGGAGAGCAATGAAAAATTTCAAAATAAAGAATGCATGGAGGGATTCAAAGAAATTTGAAATTATTTGAGAGGCTTAATGTTGATGTGACATGAGTGGGAATTTAAAATTAGAGAAATAATGATAAGTGGGATTAAGAGAGATTCTAGAAAAATTAATTAGGTTGAGTGGGATTATGAAAAGTGATTTGTAGGAATCACATGACTAGGTTAATTAATTAAAATTAACTAACTGAGTGGGTTTAGAGGAAATAATTATTGGAGGGACTTTAGAAGAATAGAGGAACAATTAATTTATTTGATAAATTAATTATTGGACAATAGTGACAGAATCAATTAAATTGGATTTAATTAACACTGAGAAGAATAAGGATAACACAGTCAATTAATTATGTTGACAAACTTAAATTAATTAAATATTAATTTTAGGTGTCTACAAACCTCATTGAAAAACCTAAACCCAAAATGGAGTTGTGCATTAATTTTCATCCTACCGAGGCTATTGTTGCACCTGATGGACCATTATATACTACTACAAAGATTAAAGACACTCTCACAAAGGGTGCTCATTAATCTAATGTGTATGGTCAATGTTATTACTAAAGAAAATATTTGTACTCAACGATTCCATCAAGTTACATATGATGCTATGGTTAAGATCTATGACTTCTATTGTCCTAATGTTGGTTTTATCACTCTTCATTTTGAGGGTAGTACTAAGTGCTTAGATGTTACCTTTGCTATTATTCCTACATCAGATCAATTTTGTGTGAAGTTGGGACATCCTTCGGTCTCTTCCATGAAAGCTATTCCTTCTACAATCCATAAATGTTTGAAGTTCCCTTGCAATGGACATATTATAACAATTCATAGTTTTTTCCAACCCACAATGAAGCATGAAAATTTCACCCTTGATTATTTTTTGCCTACACAACCTAAACCTTTACAACCTCGAGATGCTCATTTTAGATCTTACCAAAAATGGAAAATTGTAATGATATTTGCCTTAAGTAAACCTATAGATCCTTCACTCGTGGATATTCCTCCTCATTTTGGATCTGGACTTCTTGCTACTCCTTCTATTACTCCTCTATATGCTATAGTCTCACTTCCTACATCTTAAAAAGGAAAATGATTGGAATATCGTATCTCTCAACCCAGTAAGGCTCGTATTGTTCCTCCTCATAAAGGATAATAAAAGAAGTCTGTGTTGATTTATCATTAACCTTCACAGGTCTCAAGAAAAATTAGAAGAAATTGTTGTGCAAGAGAATTTCAATGAAGACGTTGTGCCAAGATTTATGAACTTGCTTCTCAAACCAATTCATCCTCAAAGATGCCAAATGTTGCCTTGGTCTCATTTGTTCAATCTTTGCATAATCATAGGAAGGAAGTTCAACTTAAACCACCAAAGTTCGAAATGCTTAAGAAAAATGATGGTTCATTTATGTTACATGTTAGAGATCCTATTATGATTAATTTGGATGATGATATGGATAATGTTAATAAAGGTATAGATGCTCACAATGTTGATGCCAATTATTTCGATGATATTTATGATCTTGTTGAGATTAATCACGAGCTATCTAAATGATTTCCAAAAGCATCAACCCTAGCTCCTAGTAGCAAACAAAGTAACACACCTTTAAAGCATGGTCCTTCTTTAGAACATGCAGTTGCTCCATCTACCATGTTCATTGTTGCTCCTCTTGAATCTTGTCCAACATCCCTAAATGATGTTAACAAAGATTGGGAGATGGATAAATTGCTTGACTAGCTTAATTTGTGTCGTAGATTCTTATGCGTGGTTGCTTGTATGTAATGAGATTGTCCCATGACGTGTTGCTTGATATGTCCTTATGTTATGTTAGGCTCTCTTCGAATGACCTCTGTTACTCCATTGGTGAAAGGTAATAAAGAGGTCAAACATGTCATGACATTCTTCTATGTGTTGTATCAATGTTATGTTGCACTTGTGCTATTATTTGTAAATGTGCCTTTGTGTCGTCTACTCGGGGACAATGCAAAGCATTGAGATCTCTCTTTTTTGTTTCTTCCATGCTCAACCAAAAAGGAATCTATTTGTCA
Organism: Cryptomeria japonica; assembly: GCF_030272615.1. Taxonomy (NCBI): domain Eukaryota; kingdom Viridiplantae; phylum Streptophyta; class Pinopsida; order Cupressales; family Cupressaceae; genus Cryptomeria; species Cryptomeria japonica. Next base: position 682,726,075 of record NC_081413.1, read on the forward strand.
ATCTTACGTAATCTTCTTCCATTGTGCTCGTAGTTCCACTATCTTTGGGGGATGAGTTCAATTTAATGCAATTATTCCTAATATACATTATTTATCAAAAGTGTATACTAACATGAGCACTTGGATCCCTTATGTGCTTTTCCCTCTGTGTTTTGTTACCATTGCCTTTAAATTTTTCCTTTCTCGAGGGCATATCAATCTGGCAACGTGCTTGCATTTTGGATGTATATATGCTACCTTAAAGCTATTTCTCTTGGTAAGGCATATGCAATCACTTTAACACGGGGCATACACTCCATTGAATATTACACTTTGTGCATATACCATAAGACTTGGTTTGTACACTTTGATCACACATCGTGACATGTTTGGTACATGTTGTAGTACCCATTTTGCAGTCAATTCAATTCAATGTTCAAGCTACTTTGCAAATTGAGCCTTTTTCTTTGTAATCTCTTGGAATGATTTTTTTTTATTTCAAAATTTTCAATCTAACATGGTTCACAATAAGCACAAGACCTACTAGGCCAAGAACAACCATGCTCTTTCCATCCTCTTAAAGTGTTGCTTCCTTTATCTCAATATTGGATTAATAAGATCCTAAGTCCTCAGGGGCTTGTTGTGTCTTGTCTCTTTGGTATCTTGGTGAAAGTTTTTCAATGTGAATTTGTATTTTACCACAAGTATGGGAGTAGGCTCATACTCTTGCTAAAGTGAGGGCTAAATTTAGCACCATAAATTGTGTCCTTGTATAATTTTGTTCTCACCTAGGCTTCACATTGGTGTTCCAGCCTTTAATGCTTTATACTTGCCTTTATGCTATTCATGCCCTCTTGAAATTTGTATTTTCAACTCGTTCAACCTATATTCAATTTTGAATCTTGATTAACTGGGCTAAGATGCCTTAGTCCTCTCAATTAGGACACAAAATAGTACCTCACAACAATCACTTCATATGGGCAGGAAATTTGGCTTTGTGTTAGCATGCTCCAAAAATTCAAACACTTAATGCATAGTTAGGTATAAAAGGAACCCTATCCCCCTCATTTGGTAACTAGAAACCATTATAAATAACCTAATTTGAAGAATAAGTACAAAAATAAATTCAA